>NC_141759.1:12374609-12524943 GCF_982258835.1 Parasteatoda tepidariorum
TTTGTATTTTATGAAGGTGTTTATACTTTATACAGTGACATGCAGTCACAAAGAATGAGAAGTGGCAACGATGCCAAAAATGTTTAAGAAATTTAGTTTTTAAATTTTAGGCCTAAAAAATGAATGTTGTTAGTGAAAATGAGTACTAAAAAATGAATGTTTTTAGTGAAAATGAGTACTAAAAAATGAATGTTTTTAGTGAAAATGAGTACTAAAAAATGAATATTGTTTGTGGAAATGAGTACTAAAAAATGAATATTGGATGTGGAATGAGTACTAAGTTGTTGTAAGAAAAGTTGTTGTAAGGTATGTACTAGAAAGAATAGTGATTACTGAGATTAAGTAGTGCATTTGAGATTTATAGAAATGAAGAGGAAAGTTAGTTTTTTTACTTGAAGTATTTTAAGGAGTTAGTTAAAGAGAATATTTTGAATAACTATTTCAAAGTGTAACAGAAGAGAGAAAATTCATGAGTATTTCAAAGCTCTGTGAGATGAATATTTAAGAGATTTTTGTAAGAGATTTAGGATAATGATGAAGTTTTATAAGAATGCTAATAGGTCCTCAATCAAGTGACTAATGTCACAAGGACTTAAACGTACGTAGCAAATTTTAAGGCCTATTGTTTAGTTGCAACTACATTTTTATATTTATATTTTTAAAGTAGATGTTACTTTAGCATCTTAAGAAGTAGAATATTGAGTGTTTTTATAAATGTTTTATATAATCTATTTAAAAAAATTTTTGAGAGTTAGTACGAAACCATTGCAATTGAGGTAGTTTCATATGTTTTGTTAACATTATATTTGAATATTGTTTTTAAATTTTAGATTGTTTTTGTAATTCAGATCATGTGATCTCAATCATCCAGATTAATATCCATTTTAAATAGTTTAAATAGAAGCGGGTAAGTAAGGATTTTGATCTTTCCTCAATGAGATGTGATGTGGAGCCTGATCACCTCCGGGTCAACACCTTTGAGAGGGGGGATATTGTAGATCTAAAATACTAGCTTTATAAAATTAAAAGAATCTTTTGAGACTAAACTCAAAAAGAATTATATCTATCTGCAAATAAGCTTATCTGGTCTCTGAGAACAATATATATATATATATATATATATATATATATATATATATATATATATATATATATGATAAAAACAATAAGTTTCATTTACCGCGCCTAAGCTGCAAGTAAACAGAACTCATTAGATAAGTTAAAAATGAAGAATAAAACAAAGAAGAATTATGGATTTATGAAAAAAAAGGGGGGGGGGAATAATAAGCAGTGCAGTAAGAACGACACTTTAAAACCCTCTTGTTACACTCAATTTGCGCTTTTGTTTTCATATTTTGTAAACTGGCAATCTTTCTGCGAAAACATTTTTAAATCTTTCTTGAAAAAATTTCTGTCCATGTAAGTTGATCTGATTTTGCTACTCGCTTTATAGTCCCCTTTTCAATGTTTTTTATTTTTATTATATTTTATTTTCTGTTTTTACATGTTATTTTTACTTTTTGTAATCTATTTTATTTGTTGTTATTTTTATAAAAAAATTTTTGAGTGCTCCTCACACTATTGTATTACTATATTTTGCTTTGGCTTTATTGATACAATATCAGAAAGCACTCTGTTTTGCGGATATAATCGTGTGGGCTGAAGAAAAGATTATATCTTTTCTTCCGGTTTTTTTTCTCCCGGCTTTTTAAATAAAATTTCATCCTTTTTTTTTAAACTGTTGTTTGTTATTTTTTTTACTTATTATTTCCCCCCGCTTTTTTTTCCTTATATCTATAATTTTTCTTTGTTTTATTCTTCATTTTGAACAAATATATATATATATATATATATATATATATATATATATATATATATATATATATATATATATATATATATATATATATATATATATATATATATATATATATATATATACACTGCTGGCCAACCAAAATGCAACACCAAGAAAGACAAGAAATATCACAACAAAATTTACTTTGTAGATAACATGTTGATCAAGTAATTTTTTTATTGCTTTTTCTTATTAATTACTTAAAAATGTTCACTGAGTTGACGGTTCAAGGAATAAAAAATCTAGTTCTTTACTCAATCAATAACTGTTTTTTTCTTTTAACCTCATGCATATATTTTCAAAAAAAATTTTTTGGTTCATTTGATTATTAATAATAATACCAGTTTAGAAAAAGCGTCTGTTTATAGGAATCCCGGAAATCAGTGCAAAGAATAACGCGCATATGTAGTCGAAAATTTTATGTTTTCATAGTATTTGACGTTATAATTTGTAAATTGTTTGTTTTAAAAGCAACACTGTAAAGATTTGGAAGTTTCAGACTATTATAATATTTGAAGAGACAGTATTGTAGCATTAAAGAGTATTCAGGCAAATTACAAATTTTGCCAGAAGAGTTTGCTAGGTGTGTGAAGCAATTTACTTAAAAAAATGAAAAAAAAACTGTAGAGGCACATTTTGAGGATGATCTCATATTTTATATTCTTATGAAACGTATTTTGTATACTTTTGAGACTTATTTTGTATTCCTTTGAAACATATCCCAACTAATAGATTATAAATTATTGTGAAGTGTAGAGCTGCCAACAATAACACTTTCAATTGGAGATTTTTTTATTACATTTTTTGCATGACTGTCATTTTGAAGGTTTAGATTTAGGTAGTTTTTGAGGTAGTAATTTTATAATATTAGGAAGTAGTCATACTTGTTAAAAGCTTTGCCTAAAAAGGAAAACTGCAGAAGTATCAGGTATTAGCAGGTCTGTAATAGTAAAATAACAGTTATTATAATCTCAGTTATTATATTATCTTGATAAAACAGGACTGTGTTATTTATTAATTAAATGGGCAGGGAATGTTTGTCATGATTTGTCATCTAGTGAGAGAATTGACACTGTTCTAAAACTTATTAAATAAATTACTGAAAAAGAAATTCTTTTACAAATTATTATCTTTGAGTTAACGAGTTTTACATTAGAGTGTAAATGTTTTTTTGGTTTTTTAAATATTTCTGAGATATAATAAATACGAGATATAATTCTAGATTTCTAGAGATATAATAAATACATTTTTTTAGTATCTTTTAATTTTTTTTATATATTGTGGTGGACAAAATCTTTTTAACCAAATGTTAAAATGCTCTTTTTAAATCAAACGTAAATTATCTGCTACTACTTTAATAAGTAAATGGGAAAATTCTCCAGTTGAAAGCCGAGGAAGTTGGCAGGTCTTAATAAATATTTCATTTCATTTTATAACTGCCAATGTCTCCTTTGTGGTCAACTGTCATTGTGAAAAGCTGCCGGTGAGAATTGAATCTCATTTCTTCGAAATGTCCGCAAACCTCTTCTCTTAATTCTTTAATTGGGTTAGTGATTAACTCGTCCTCTAGCGGTGAGCCAATCACTACATCTTAAATATTGCAGCTGATTAAGAATAAACTCTAATAATGTGCTCATTACATCTACCAGCTGCTGTTATCGCTGATGGATTTATTATATAAATCAAAAATAATTAACATTGAAGCATCACAACTTGGAAGATGAAAATATATATCAATTATAATTTATATTTTGTTGCGATAGATAAACAAATTTCGTTTTCCTTTTCTATAATCTGAAGTAAATTTCAACAAAAAAAAACATATAAATAAACGAATTCAAACCATTTTGTTATCAATATGGTCTTAGAATATACCAATAATATCTATCTAAGTATATATCAATAAACTTTATCAGATAACCATTATCAATACATTTGTGATAGAAAATAATAATATTAATGAAAACTAAACTTTTCCAGAACATACTAAGCACTTAGAGCTGAAACAATAAAATTTTATGTGTTTTACAATATTTTTACAGTGATAATTCAGAAACCACGCAAAAACATCAAAATTTCAACACTTTTATGAGTAAAAACTTCAATGAGCTGAAATAATGATCCATAATTCAATTTCATAGATAGTTATAAATTATTTAAGAACTGTGCCGTTTCTTTTATTCACAAGACTTAAATATGAGTGGGCTGTTAATCTACAATTTAGGAAAAATTGGGAAATGATGTTATTCGAGAATTGAAGATTATGGACGCCGTTGTGTCAGAAACTTTGAGAATGCATCCTCCTGCTTCAATGTAAGTAGTTTCATTAACCTTTTCGGGACAGGCAAGTCATAAATGTATTCGTACGGAATCTCAGAATCAGGATAGTAAAAAATAGAAAATGGTAGCTTAATTTTGGTCATGGCTAATTTGACCGATTTATTTTTGATTTCACTTTAAATTTAACACATACAATATTTGAGATTTAAAAGTGGAACTATGAATTTTTAATTCGAACTAAGTAGCATACCTGCCAACTTTTAATCCTCTCCATTATAATTTTTCACAGTGGTATTAAAATGGAATTAAAACTTCAATTTTAAGCAAACAGATACGTTGTATTTGAGAAAACTTAAGTTGACAACCATGATAGTAACGCATATTTATATATGTAGTTAATTTTTGTAAGAATAGTGGTGATCAAAATCATTTAAAAATTAAATTTATAAAAGAAAAAATAGTATATATTTACTACCACTTTAAATATGAAAATAAAATCTTCCGGAAAAGTTGGCAGGTACGAAGTAGTAACCAGTTGGGCTTTCAGTTTTATCTTACTTTTACCCTGATTATCCACACCCGTCCGAAAGAGGTTAAATAATATCATAACTGCCAACTTTTGCACATTTGGCGTAAAATGTTATTTCCACTTTTAAAGTGGCAGTAAATTGCATGCTTTCTATATATTCCTAATCTTAATTTATCATCTTTTTGACCATCAGCACTTTTAAAGTGGCAGTAAATTGCATGCTTTCTATATATTCCTAATCTTAATTAATCATCTTTTTGACCATCAGTATTTTTCCAAAATGCAAAATATGTTATATGCCTAAAATTATAATTTAATTTCATTTTACTGTCTCTTGGGTAAATCCTTCTCGAAAGGATGAATCGTTGGCAGGTATGTGATGTTATACTAGATCTTTCAGCTACTAAACTTTATGCAAATATTTTATACAGTGGTAGACACTTAATATCCAAAACTTTCAAAGTGATGGGTGATTTTACCAACATTTCATAATCTTCGACAAGGAGAAATAGGATCTATGTGGCCTTGTATATGAACTTTTAAATCATTTATATCTTGTGGTGTGAAAGATAAATACAAATTATTGAAAAAAATAATATATTAAAACTTAAACGTAGCTAGAATAAATTTTTACTAAGTGTAAAAAGTTGAAAGCCCTGCATTACTGTGTTACAACAACGACTTCACCTGACGTAGCTCAGCAATTTTGCTTCACGCGCAGATCTTTTACGATTTGTTATTACAGTTTGTTATTACAGTAAGGTTTAATACACTCTTTAATATATTATACCTTAATATATATTAGCTTAACATATTTCACCTAAATATATTACCAACGGTATCTATTAAACCACCTTAGGTACAGTCCCTTGCCAAAGAGTTTGCCAAGTGCGTTAAACATTTTGCATTAAAAAATATACTGCAAAGGCACATTTCAAACTTACTTTTATTTTAGAAATTCTTGATGCATTATTTGCAACATATGTAACTCGAAATACAAGATCTAAGGCATTCGAACTTGGGGTTAATCCGTGATATTCTAAACATACAAATCAAAGTAATGCTTTATTTGTATTAAAGACGTGTTCTCACATATAAATGTCCACCTACAATTTTAAAGAAACCTAAACAAATATCCAATTTCAGAGCAGGTAGCATTTCGATTTTATTCCTACGACTCAAGTTCTGTGAATTGAAAATTATCGTTAACTATGAATAAGTTCTCATAATGTATTCATTGCATCTACCAATTGAGGTTTTCATTGGCGCATGCATTATTTAAATTTGACGTTTGTAAAATTGACAGATATATTTTGCATTATGATTAAAACTTATATTAATTATAATTCATATTTTGATGTGGTAGATAAAGAAATTTCAATATCGTTTTATTTTTGACTACAAAATGAAAAGAAATGTAGAAAATATTTTTGATAGATTTCGCTGACGGTCATTTTGGAAAGCAAGTTGATTTCCCACAAGTTCTTAGTTATTTAGATCACTTTGACAATCGATATATTTAGATTACTTTTTATCCTTGATATGAATATATTACGATTAGAATGTTCAAGCATTAAGTAAATTCGATTCTTCAGATGATCTTAAAGATCTGTTTACTTTCTATTTGTTATAATTAAAATTTAGTTTTTTTAGTTGCAAGATTGTTTATCCCAAATAAGAGCATACATCGCGGTCTCAACATAGATTTTTTAGATTATTATATTGCAAAACTAAATTTCAAATTTTTTGAAAAGACCATAAATTGTGACACCGCAGGTTTTAAAAAAAATTTTACTTTTGAAAACTTAATATAAGACTTAACCCCTTGGGGACGGGTGATTCAGAAAAGCATTTGTACAAAATCAGAATCAGGTTGCAATTAAATAAAAAGCGGTAACTTAAATGTAGTCATTGCTAATTTGACAGACTTACTTTGCTTTTTCTTTAATTATTGTTAGTTTAATCATATATATAATCAATGTTAGTTCAAAGTATAACTAAATAGTTTTATTTTGAACAAAGTAATGGTGAATTAAATAAATCAAACAATTATAACTCCGCCCACAAATAAACTGCTAAAGAATTACTTTGATTACCAGTTTTATCTTTTTATCCTGATTGATACAGTTTCATGCTGTCACGTATTTGTGACAGTCGGCGCGAAAGGGTTAAACCTCAGGCCACGGTAGCTTATTTTTGCAGCTACGCAACTTTATCTAAAATACAAAATATTTGATTTTCTTTTCAGTCCAAATTGCAATCAAATTACCAGAAAGATCCACCTTAAAGATAAAATTTCAAGATGAGTTAGAAAAGGGCCTTTGACGGTCTCAGGCTCCCAGATAAATTTTAATGATAATGATGATCATCATCATCCTTATAATTTGTTTTATGTAGTTAAAACGTTTCTGCCCAACTTCATGCGTTATTATAATAAATAATTTTATATATAACCGGTTTGTTCTTGCTTATGTCCGTGTATCCATTGGTTAATATTGTAATGCAATACGTTAAAAATAAATACAAATAGGAAGTAGGACACAAAATCTCCTGAATAAAAACCCATTACTTGTATGTTTAATTGAATTACCTGTTATGTTTATGAATTACTTGTGCAAAACATGCAATTATTAAAACACTACGGATCATCTAATAATTTGGTTTAATTATTATATACAAATATAATACTTAATATAATAATTATTTCAAATTTATATGATATATCGTCTAAATTAATCGATTCATCGAATTTTTATTATATATCGTCTAATTTAATCAAATGATACACGAACGCTGGTTGCAAGTGCCAAGCCAGAGTAAAAACAATAAAGCTGTACAGTATCACATGATAATTAAGATTTTACATAGAATCTTATAGTGCGTCTTATAATTTGTTCAGGGATTGCATTAAGGTTTATATCAAGCCTTAATATATACCTTAATATTTTAGCAACCGCCTTCGGTGCTCATATTTAGTAGAATTTCAAAGCAATCTTTATCAATATATAAACTTTAATGATATCCAAGTCTTACGTACAACACAACTGAGGTTAATTGAATATTCTAATTCTTCAACCCGTTTTCCAATCCTAACAAGTAAATTAGTTTTAAACAATGCATTAGCCAAATATTTTCTCCGTTTAGCTGTTACCCACGACTTTTCCTTCGCGAAAGTACTTTGATTTCAGTTTTAACAAGTTTCAAGCCATGACCGCAATATTACCGCAAGCGTTGGTGGCGCCCAACGTGCTAAACATGCAGGGATTGATCTTTAATTTTGACCATGTATCTTTGAATTAGCGATAGAGTTTGCGATAAACAATATTACATTTTATCTAATAAAATATGTGATTTTAAATCTGGTAACCAGGCCTGAAAGCGAGACGGAAAAGAGGAAATACTGGTAGTGGAAATACTATTTCAATGATAGAAACTTTTCGGGAGGAGTAAATCTATTCTTAGCAATAAACAAATCGTTGTTGATTTTTTCTCGGGAAAGAAGTAATTCAAAATATAAATTGTATCCGTGAAAAAAATTTGGTGGCTATGGATATTTTATTATTCCCAAAAAAAAGTTGAAAACGAAATTTATTTTCTACCAGTTTTTACTCTTTTCCGTCTTTATATATAGCGAATTTTAGGCCTGTTGGTAACACTGTTCAGCTTGGTGCAACATCTCCACATCACTCATTTAAAAACTCAAAATATGCCAGAATAAAATCCTCAGGAAAATAACAAAAGCAAGATGGTTTATCCGCAATAAAAACATACATCATACAAACATAAGTACATCATATAGTACATTTCGGATAAGTACATCATATATCATTTCGGATTAGTATCAGTATAATCATTTTGAACTTCGTTGGTCAATTTTAGGCATTCTATATAATGCTATAAAATTCCAGATTTCATATATTGGTAAAAAGAAGCATTCCTGCAAAAATATCAGGACATGGAGGTTCAGGGTCCACAATGTCTTCTTTGTGGTCAACTGTCATTGTGAAAAGCCTCCGCTGAGAATTGAACCGCATATCTTCGCAATGTCAGCAAACAACTGGTTTCACACTGGTTTCCTCACGGTTTCACACATATATATATTTTCAATATATATGTAACTCAACATAAAAGATTTGAGGCATTCAAACTGTGGTTTATCTATGATATTCTACACGCACAATACAAACCAAATTAATGCTTTATTTGTACTAAAAACGCGTTCTCAATAAAAAGTGTCCACCTTATGATTGTGAAGAAACCAAAACAATTGTATGATTTCTGAGCAGGTAGCATTTGCATTAGATACCAACGAGTCAAGTTCTATGCATTGAATTTTACCGCTGAGACTAAGAATAAATTCTCATAATGTACTCATTACATCTACCAGCAAAAGTTTTCACTGGCGGATGCATTATTTAAATCCTCTACCAATAAAATTTAGATTTTTCTTGCTGCTATAATGTTGCAAATTTTAAATGTTTTCATACAATGTTCTACTTCATGATGTATGGGTTAGAGGCCGCTGCGCGGCCTAGGTACCCAATTTATTTTTTAGATAAAGCAAGAAAACTTAGACAGCCCCAGCTTAGAAGATTAAAATACATGTTAATTATAATTAATATTTTGTTGCGGTAGATAAACAAAATTCGTTTTCCTTTTCTATAATCTGAAGTAAATTCTTAAAAAAACCAAATAAATAAAAGAATGGTAACCATTTCGTTATCAATATATTTGTTAGTATATATCAATCTTCTTTATCATCTAACCATTATCAATACATTTGTGAGAGAATAGTAAGATTCGTGAAAACAAAAATTTTCCAGAGCATATTAACCACTTATAGGTTCAACGATTAAATTTTATGTGTTTTGCAATTTTTATACAGTGATAAATCAGAGCAAAAGCATCAAAAAATTTTCATTATTTTTAATATTAAAAAGTATAGAAAAACTCCATCGCATGAATTTCTATCTTGTGTAAGTGTTGTCGACAATGCCGGTATTGCAAGCCATGTTTGCTCATGGGATAGAGTGCTAACTTTTCAATGAAGTGACCTGGATTCCAGTAATATCTAGTGGATACGAATTTTGCACCTTGCTCGCAACGACCACAGTGCAGACGTTAAATATCCTTAGTGGTAGACGGATAATGGGTAAAAGTCCCTTTGCCACTAGGCTAACCGAGGGTTGTTTTCCTCTCCATGTGTGACGCAAATGCGGTTTAGTTTTATCCAAATTCCTCCACAAAGGCTAATTTCTCCCAATAAGCTCAAGGAAGCTCAAGCTCTCCTCCGGCTCAAGGAAAAAAATTTTTCTTTACTCAATAAATAATTATTTTCAATTGGTTATTAATGTTGATAGCCATTTAGAAAAATTGTCAGTTTAAATGAATTCCGGAAATCAGTGTAAGGAATACCGTGCAATGCTTTATACATCTCTGGGGTTATTATCAGGTAAATTACAGTTATTATTAATATCATACTGTCATTACTAATCTTTTATGCCATTTATATTAAAGAAAACAAAATAGGATCCCACTCGTTGCACTAAGATATTAATTTCAACTAGTAGTAATGAATATATATATATATATAAGTAAATACAAGAAAACATGAAGAAAGTTAAGAAAAACAATAATCGGATAATAATAATAATTAAGAATAACAATTTCGGGGAAATCCGTGGGTAAAATTGATTGCTAAAAATTTCTTTATTAATTTATACAATTTTTCCATGTGCAAATCCATTTCGGGCAAATCCGTGGCTAAAATTATCTACTAAAGGGTTTTTCTTTGTTAATTTTTCCATGTGCAAATCCATTTCGGGCAAATCCGTGTTAAAATTATCTATTAAAAAATTTTTTCTTTGATAATTTAAATACTTTTTCTATGTGCTAATCCATATTGTGCAAATCCGCGACTAAAATTATTTGCAAAACAGGAAATTTATGTTTCTCTTTTCTTTTTTATATTTTTTCTTAAATAAACATCTATCTTTTAAAACTATTTATAATCAATTTTTAAAATTATCCAGTATAATATTACCTTGCGCACATCCGTTTCGGGCCCATCCTTGGTAACTAACAAATCAAAGCTCAGAAAAACAAATCACTTCAGCAGTGCAGTAAGAACTACACTTTAAAACCCTCTTGTTACACTCAATTTGAGCTTTTGTTTTCATCTTTTGTAATCTGGCATTTGTGAAAACATTTTTAAATCATTCTTGAAATATTTTCTGTCCTGGTAAGTTGATCTGATTTTGCTACTCGCTTTATAGTCCCTTTTAAATATTTTTTTATTTTATTTTCTGTTTTTACATGCTATTTTTACTTTTTGTGATCTTTTTTATTTGTTGTTATTTTTATAAAAAATTTTTTTGAGTGCTCCTCACACTATTGTATTAATTTATTTTGCTTTGGCTTTATGGATACAATATCAGAAAGCACTCTGTTTTGCTGATATAATCGTGTGGGCTGAAGAAAAGATTATATCTTTTTTTCCCCGGTTTCATTTTTCCGGTTTTTTAAATAAAATTTCATCTTTTTTTTTAATTTTTTTATTTTTATTTTTTTTATTATATATATTATATTAACTTTTGTTTGTTATTTTTTACTTATTATTCCCCCTCCCCTTTTCTTCATATGTCTATAATTTTTCTTTGTTTTATTCTTCATTTTGAACTTATATATATATATATATATATATATATAAAACACTGGTAGCTCTTGACTTCCACAAGCCAAGATTATTAGAAATGCATAATTCGAGGAAATTTTAAGTTTTTTTTTGGTATTATTATCGTTAATAAAGTGGTTTGAAGATGCAATATAGAACGCATAAAAATAGTTTTATTTATATACACAGAGATGCCATCCTGCTCCGTGCAGTGAATAAATATTTACAAGTGGTAGTTTAATAATTGCGATTTTTGGTTTAAAACATTCAATTTAGTACATTTTTATCCACCAGTATTTCTAAACAATTCGTAGGTTTATACGATTCACCACTTTTATTTCGATCTTATAATTAAATGGGCTGAAAACGACAGGTCTCATGAATGCTGTAATTGTAACAAAAACCATGCAGCCGACTATACTGGGTGGATAAGCAGAAACAGCCTTCGAGCAACATCAAATTCGACGCCTTAACTTGCTCACCGATTAGTGTCATTAATCCTTTGATTAATTGATAGGAATTGCTCAAAAATGAAGAAGTGCTCCCCCTTCTGCGGGCGATCATCGGGGAAACATCTCAATCCCAGTGAGTTCTATTTTTATTTTCAAGACTTTGACATTAAATTCACTGAACTTTACACAGCAGACTTTTACTTAAGTTAAATAAAATTACATTAAAATTTATTTTCTAATAATACAGCCAATTTATGCATATATATTTATCAACTTATGCACGTTAAATTCGTTTGCAAATTCTATTGTATTAAATGAGCAATATTTATCTGATAAAATATATTTACTGCATTTTCGCCAAGTATGTTATTTCATCATGCATCAAGGAACGATTTATCTATATTCATCAATTATGTCTTTCATTTTTCAAAAATCAATTATTGTACAAATCAAATCATGTTTTATCTTTATTTTTAATTTAAGTCTACAATCAATATTTCTAATGTTATGTAAAAGCGTCAATTTGTCATATTAAATTTTTTCATTGTTTTATTATTTCACAAGCAATCGACTTGATTTTTTATGGCTACCACAATGTTTGCCAGATCAATGTATTTTAACTTACTGTATGAAATTTAATGATGAACGCTTTGCAGCCCACTTGCCCAGTTTATTTAAATAAATCAAGCAAGCTTAATCTTAAAATGCTATCAATTCAATATTGTAATAGTCTAAGACTTCCATATTTGCTGTTTCGCAACCACTGAAGAAAGCTCCAAATGAAAGTGCTGTTGTTAGCCACTCTGTCAACGCTACTAATATATAAATACTAATATATAATATTAACAAAATATATAAATTTTGTATTTATTTCGAAGATAACAATGTTAACAGCAGGTCTAAAAGTCCCTATATATATATATATATATATATATATATATATATATATATATATATATATATATATATATGTATAAAGACGGAACAGAGTAAAAACTGGTAGCAAAAAAATTTCGTTTTCAACTTTTTTTCGGGAGTAATAAAATATCCACGGCTACCAAATTTTTTTGACGGATGAAATTTATATATTGAATTACTTCTCCAAGAAAAAATTAACAACAATGATTTGTTTTTTAGCTAAGAATAAATTTAATCCTGCCGAAAATTATCCGTTATTGAAATAGTTCTACTAACAGTATTTCCTCTTTTCCGTCACATTTTCAGGCCTGGTTACCAGATTTAGAATCAGATATTTTGTTAAGTAAAATGTAACACTATTTATCATAAACTCTATCACTAATTCAAAGATTCGCAGTTGAAACTAAAGATCAATCCCTGCATGTTTAACACGTTGGGTTTAACACGTTGGCCATCGGTAAGCGACACTGGACTTTCCATTTAGGTCGCGTCAGCCACCGGTGACTCACACTGAAATTACATTTAGGCTGCGTCTGCCACAGTTTGCTGACACTGACCTTTCACATAGGCCGCGAAAAACAGCTGGTTGACAGCGTATAACATGATATCAGTGATGCCAACTGCTCCGGACACGCCAAAATAATTAAAAAAACGGTAACTAACTACAAAGAAAATTTTGAAAATATTTGACTATTTTTGCTTGCTTTTTGAAAGGTACATAATTATTTATCGCCTTGAACTGGAGTAGAGAACAAAGTGAAAAATTAAAACGAAGTAAAAATTTTATAAATATTATCATAAATATTTATTTTTTAGCAACCAGTATATCAAAGAAAGTTATATTACAACTTTGCGTTAAGTATGAGATATTTGTAAAAAGAAATTCATTTATGTAAATTCAGAACAAGGCTCGTGCAAAGCTAAATATAAATTTATTTATTATACTGGTAGTTCGAGGTTCTAGCTATGCTGAGTAATTTGTGCAGGTGATATTTTAAGTTCCGAAATCAGTTTCACAAATATTCACTGAATAAACTTTTTTTCACTGGATTTGGATTCTTAAATCTAAAATAACAGGAAGCAGTCGCAATCTACAAATCATGATTCCCATAGTTTAGGCGGGAGAGCAGTCAGAAGTTGTTATTATAACTTTTTGCGGATTTATTATATCTCTAGAAATATTTAAAAGAGCAACAACAAAAAAATTGCACTCTAATGTAAACCTCGTTAACTGAAAGATAATACTTAGTAAATAAATAATTTTTAAATAATTTATTCAATAAGACTCATAAAAATGTCAATTCTCTCACTAGATGAAAAATCATGACAAACATTCCCTACCCATTTAATTTTTAAATGGCACACTCCTGTTCTACCAAGAATGTTGTCATTATCAATGCTTGCAATAATAACTGTTGTTCTACTATTACAGACCTGCTGATACCTGATACAATTGTGGTTTTTCTCTTTAGGTAAAATTCTTAACAAATGTGACTACTTTCTAATGTTACTATAATACTGCTACTTCAAAAACTACCTAAGCCTAAACTTTCAAATTTTTATGTTACTCAGACTTCTTGTAATCGCACTTGTATCTTATCAATTATTATTCCAATATTTTTCTTTTGCATATATCTCACATTTTACTGTTCTGTATGTTAGTCATTCGACCACATTCGCCCGTTGAATTTGGCAATTTAATCTCAGATGAATAGGCTAGTAACGCAAGGCAGGTACCTCGATCAAACGCTTACGTTGAAACATTAGAAAATGGAAATGAAATTTCATTATCTACCACTACAAAATATTGATTATATTTAATAAATATTTTAATAAACTACATGTAATCCAATTTCTTTGCAACTATCGGTCAATTAGATGACACATTCGCCAGTGAAAACTTCAGCTGGTAGATGTAATGAGTACATTATGAGAATTTATTCCTAGTCAGCGGTAAAATTCAACGCATAGGACTTGACTCGTTGGCATGTAATTCAAATGCTACCTGCGCTGAAATAGAAAAATTGTGTAGGTTTCTTTCCGGACATCTGGTTGGACACTTTTTTGTGAGAACGCGTCTTTAATACAAATAAAGCATTACTTCGATTTGTGTGTGTAGAATATAAGGGTTTGACACTCAATTAGAAGGTCTTCAATCTTTTATTTTGAGTAGCAAATCATTAATCAAGGATTTCTACAATAAAGATAATTTTGAAATGTACCTTTGCAGTGTTTTTTTAATGCAAAATGTTAACACATTTGTCAAACTCCTAAGGCAATTTTTTTTAATGTTTCTGACTGCTTTTTAATCTTATAATAATGTCACTTCAAATATTATATTAGTCTAAGACTTCCAAATTGGCTGTTTCGCTACCACTAAAAAAATCTCCAAATGAAAGTGCTGTTGTTGGCAGCTCTGTTCTCGGAGCTAATTCATTGTCTATTAGTTAGTATACGATTCAAAAGTGTCAGACTATGAATTTCAATGGGCTGAATTTGCATAGTATTAATTTCGAGTAAGCGTTCAAAATACATCAGAAACAATACCTCTCTTGCCTATCTAGATGAAATTCCAGTTTTTCTCTCAAATCACTCTCTCAAACATCTCTTTAAGAAAAGGGGGAGAAGCCTGTAGAGGGGGATTGGGTAGTTCTGAGGTGCGGGGACAATTGCTGAGCAGGAAGGCAAGAGCCTTGAAGCTATAAAAAAACGAGAGCGATGCTTCTCTCTCACGGGGGCTTCCTCGACTGCCGCCAAGAAGGCACGCGGAAAAGAGCAAAGTGAAATACGGTTAAACTTAGGGTGGTGATAATCGATAAGAAAAATTAGTTGATCAAGTTAAAGTAGGGAAAGGCTATTGCGGTTAAACGAACGAAAACTGAAAAAACTATTGAGGAGTAGAAAAACAACGCACGTGTGATGTAGCAACATCACACTATCCCCCTTAGGAAGAGAAAAAAACTTACCTGACATGTTAAAATTAAAATCGATTGATAAAACCAATTACTTAAAGTGAGTGAGGACCACGAGGAGCCAACAACATCCTTTGAACCTGCCAAAACAAAAAATACAAAAGACAGTATTGTTGACAATAGCAGCATAGCAACAAAATTATCAAATACAAACAATGTGTACTTCTTGGCTATACATAAAACCTGAGTTCCATATCACATGCAAAATATCATTAAATGCAGAATATTATAACTGCAAGATTACCAAAATTAATTATCAAAAATTAATTGTCAAATCCATTTGTACATACATTCATTACTTAATCTACATAATTGTGTTAAAATAGTCACATAAATTTCAGCTTTTTTTTTCATTATTATTATTCTTACATTGGCCTTACATAACACTGTAGAAAGCTGCATAAAACTACTTACAATTTTTGTACAATAATTTGTACTTTGTTTTGTGAAACTATCAGCCAAAAAGAAAATCCCTTTCTTTTTCCAGAAAGTAAAACATCAACACCATACTTTATCCAATTCTTTAACACATTTTTAAGTAACATAATGCTGTACATAAATTACATATTTACATATATACAAAAGGAAAAAATAGAAAAAAATGCATGCAGTATCACATGGCTTTATAACATTATAAAGCTTAAATACTGAAATTGGATAATTGTATATTAACATATTATACCTTAGAAATTTGGGTGGTGGATTGTTTACCTACTCAAACAAACATATACATGCCAAATTTTTAAATACATTTTGCAAGCATCTATAAACATGACATAAAATTTATTATTACAAGTTCAACATATTAAACTAAGTTAAGATGAAAAGGCTTAAAATTGATATATATATACATTAAAATCATCTATGTTAAAATTGATATAGCTGATACACTTTGAAAAAAGTACATTTTACAGAATGTTGTAGAGTATTTAACTCAATGGTAATGTTGTAGCTTAAAGAGCATATATAGCGGAAAAAAGCATGTGCATACGTGTTTAAACTTATAGAGAAACTATCCAACAAAACTAAACGGTACATCTGATACATACATATTGGTGAGTACAAATTCTCTTTCACTTAAATATCCTTGTAAAATGGGCGCATTCCTTTCCTGCCAGAATTTTCCATTGAAATTAATACTTTTCAATTTAACCAGACCATAATAATTACATTGGGAAACAAATTTATTGTTGCATTTATACACAAATACTTGATCTTACCTAATTCACGGATCCATTTCAATAGGAATTGTACGTCCCGCTTTTGCCGGTTTGTCATTAAGCATTCCATTAAATGCTTGGCGGTAGCGCATACAATATCATTTGGAACTAATATCATAATAATCATTTGGAACTCTGTCGGTCAATTTTAGGCATTCTATATAAAGCTATAGAATACCAGATTTCATTTATTGGTTTAAAAAAAAAGAAAAAAAGCATAAAGCATTGCTGCAAAAATATCAGAACATGGAAGTTGAGGGTCGACAATGTCTCCTTAGTGGTCAACTGTCATTGTAAAAAGCCTCCGCTGAGAATTGAACCGCATATCTTTGCAAGGTCAGCAAACAACTGACCCCTCACGGCTTTATGTTTATATTTTCAATATATATATGAAACTCAACATAAAAGATTTAAGGCTTTCAAACTATGGTTTATCTATGATATTCTACACGCACAATACAAACCAAATTAATGCTTTATTTGTACTAAAAACGCGTTCTCAATGAAAAGTTTCCACCATATGATTGTGAAGAAACCAAAACAATTATATGATTTCTGAGCAGGTAGCATTTGCATTAGATACCAACAAGTCAAATTCTATGCATTTAATTTTACCGCTGACTAAGATTAAATTCTCAATACGCACTCAATACATCTACCATCAAAAGTTTTCACTGGCGGATGTATTATTTAAATCTAATTCGAAACTTACGAACGCTAGCTGAAGTTACAAAGATTAAAATACTTGTTAGTTATAATTAATATTTTGGTACGGTAGATAAACGAATTTCGTTTTACTTTTCTATAATCTGATCATGGGTGAAAGCCCTTATATACCAAGACGGAAAAGAGAAACACCTGGTGCATAAAACATTTCATTCCAGCATTTTTTTCGAAAAAAATGAAATATCTGTAACTATCAAGATTTCTTTTATAATTCTGGCTCATATATAAAACTGCTTCTTTTCCAAGATAAAGTAGATATTGTTGAAAAATATAAAAAAATAATAAGTAAACTCCTCCCCAAAACTAGCTATAACTGAAATGGTTTTACTACCAGCCTTTCCTCTATTCCGTCTCGCTTTCACCCCTGAATCTGAAGTAAATTCCAACAAAAACCAAATAAATAAAAGAATGGTAACCATTTCACTATCAATATATTTGTAAGTACATATCAATCTACATTATCAATACATTTGTGAGAGAATAATAAGATTAGTGAAAACAAAAATTTTCCAGAGCATACTAAGCAAAAGGATCAAAAAATGTGAAAGATTAATATTAAAACATACCATTTAGATTGAATTTATTTTTTATTCATTTATTTGTTTAGGTCAGGTAGAGTAGCAACTGCAGATTACAAATTAGGAGACACAGGGATAGTGGTGACAAAGGGGATGATTATACTTTTTCCACTTTACGCAATGCATTCTGACGATGAATATTTTCAAGATCCTGAAATATTTAATCCCGAGAGGTGAAACGTGGATCATAATTTTCTTGGAGGCGAATGCTATGCTATGCTATGAAAATGTAAATAATCAGAATTGTGGTTACCGTTCGTGGAACAGTAAATTATATAGGTTGTAAATTTGAGTCTGGCAACGAACTCACACAGTATATTCTTATTGAAGAAGTAAATTCAAGTAGGTGTTCAAGTAGTGTTGTTTACCTTTGCTATTTTCCAGTGCTCTTTTTCCTTGCTTTTCTTTTCGCTTTTTTAGGTGGTTCTGGCGAAAATTATTCCTTTTGGAAAACATTTCGCAAGTTCCTTGTATGTGTGGCGAAAATGTGTAGTTGTTGCACCTTGTTTAAGTAAATTCCATGGAAATTGAACACTATGAAAATGGAGTTTTTTAAAAAGGAGTAGATTTCACACTCTTACGTTTCATTCCGTATGCCGCCGTACGTATGATTTGAAGTAATATCACCTGAAGTGCTCATGCTTTATTCTAGTTAAATACAGTTGTGTTCATGAAAAAGTATCAAATTTACGTGAATGAAAAAGAGATTTTTAAAAATTCCTCAAATATAATAACTTTATCGTTGTGGAATATTATCTTACCTTCGACCACATATCCAAAACGAACATTTATAATGGAACGCCGATATTATGGAAGTTAAACTAAACTAAATTGTATAATTAAAGAAAATATATTTTCTAATTTCAAATAACCAAAAATATTTAGTTTCTTAAGGACCTATTATAATTCGATGACCAAAATTTTAAACTAACGCATATAATTTTTAAGAAAATTAAATCAACCGATTGTTGTAACATCACAAAATTCATTTTAACATTTTGTAATAACGAATCCTTAATTTTCATTTTGTGTTGGCGTTTTATTTGATCAATTTGGAACGCGGCTTTAATGTTAATTTGAAGCTAAGTTGAAATAAATTTTAAAAAAAAACAATTTTTTGCAGAAATGGGCAGAGTCCTTGAAGCTTTGTAAGACCAAGCTAACACTACGGAACGGTTAGTAAGATTAAAAAAAAAGCATGCTTCAAATCTTACGGATGAAAGCGTACGGAATGTAACGTAAATTTCCAAAGTCTGTCTAATGTCTTCAAAACCTGTAGTAAAGACCATAACGGTTTTCCTGAAATCAGCATAAAAAACTACTTTATAAAAAGAAAACGCCATAGCTGATATCTTTATATTAATGTAAGCTTCTCATAATGTCACTCTTTCATCCTTTTTGAACATGATTATCGAATTCCATTTTATTTGTTTCTATATTCATGGATTCATCTCCGCAAAAGCATTTTTAGTACGCCTATTTACCATTTGGCGAAGGACCAAGAAACTGTTTGGGGATGAGATTCGCTCTGATGGAAATCAAATTATGTACGGCAAACATATTGCATCATTATAGAATCAAAACTCATTCAACAACAAAAGTAAATATTCTTCGATTTTACTAATTTATTATTATAGATCTTATAAGAAATATTAAATTTAGTGACTTTTTTGCAGGTTCCATTGGAGTACAGGAAATTCACGCCTTTTCTCTGTGTAAAGGAATTACCTCTAGGTTTAGAAACAAGACATAAATTCACCACAGCAAAAATCTAATTTCTAAAAGTGTATTGGAAGTTACGTGACGCAATGTTTCTTTAACTTATACTATGCAGTGTTTTGAAGGCTAACGTATTTCAAAGGTTTCCTTTATTGTAGAAGTTCTTTACCTAATGATTAATTTGGGAATTTGTTTTAAATTTATTTGCAGGCCTTTTAAATTGTTTGTTTTAAAAGCAACACTGCAAAGGTGTATATCAAGGATTACCTTTATTGTAGAAATTCTTTATAAGGAAATAAATATTTCATTTTTTTGGGGAAATGTATTTCATATTCTTTTGAATCATATACTAACTAATAGATCATAAATTAGTGCCGAGAACAGAGCTGCTAGCAACAGCACTTTCATTTGGATTTTTTTTTAGTGGGATCGAAACAGCCAATTTGAAAGTATTAGACTATTATAATATTTGAAGTAACAGTATTATAAGATTAGAAAGTAGTCAGAAAGATAAAAAAAAAATTGCCTTAAGAGTTTGCCAAGTGTGTTAAACATTTTGCATTAAAAAAAGTACTGCAAAGGCGCATTTTAAAATTACCTTTATTCTAAAAATTCTGGCTACATGATTTGCAACATGTGTAGATTTAAAGCATTCTAATAGGTGTCAATCCATGATATTCTATACACAAAAATCAAATTAATGCTTTATTTGTACTAAAAACGTGTTCTCACAAAAAAGTGTCCACCTACTTTTTAGAAGAAACCTAAACAATTATACAAATTCAGAGCAGCTAGGATTTGGATTACATGTAGACGAGTCAATTTCTATGAGCTGAATTTTACGGCTGACTAAGAATAAATTCCAATAATGTACTCATTAATACATCTACCAGCTGAAGTTTTCAATGGCGGACGACATGTTTAAATTAAAAATCTATAATTTAAAACCTCTGATATATTGCAATGATCGAAATTTATATTAATTATAATTAATATTTTGGTGTGGTAGATAAATAAATTTCGGTTTCTCTTTTTTGATACTTTAGCGTGAGCGCATTTATCGAAGTACCTGCCTTGCGGCACTAGCCTATTCATCTGAGATTAAACTGCCAAATCCAACGGTCGAATGACTAACATACAGAACAGTAAAATTTAATATATATATATATATATATATATATATATATATATATATATATATATATATATATATATATATATATATATATATATATATATATGTATATATATATATATATATATATATATATATATATATATATATATATATATATATATATATATATCTTTATATATATATTTCGTCTGTTCGTGTGTATGTCACTGAACTCCTCCTAAACGGATGGACCGATTTAAATGAAATTTTCTGTGTACCTTCAGAAGGATTCGAGAATGGTTTGTATCTAATTTTTTTTCATTTTTTGGACAGATTTAACGTGTATTTTAAATATATCTTTATTTAATCGTATTCGGATCCAAACTAGACATAGAAACATAATAAATCAAAAATAATATTCACGCACGTTGCAACAAGTCATATTAAACTCTAATACTTATGCATGCCCTTAAAAGAAGAGCATCAAATATATTTGCAAGTATGTGAATAAAGGCAATGATATAGCAGTATTTCGAGTTGAAAATACCAATGTGACTGCTCTTCCAGTTAATAACAACGACGAAGTAACGCTGTACCAAATAGGCCGGTACATCAGCTCCAATGAAGCTGTTTGGCGTATCTTTGGTTTCCCAATTAATGAACGGGATCCAACCGTTATTCATTTAGCCGTCCATCTTAAAAACGGTCAGAGCATATATTTCACGAACGAGACAGCGATTGACCGAGCTATAAATCCACCAAAAATTACACTCGCCAAATTTTTTGAATTGGGTAATCGTACGGATGCTTTTGGCGTCTTTGCACGGACATTACTCTACTCAGAAGTACCACCCTGTTTCACATGGGTTCAAAAAAATGGACACCCCACAAGCAAGGCACACCGGTTGATGCATGTCCCGGTTTATTCAAATCAAACGCCTTGGGGAGAATATTTACAGTCAATCCAAGGCAGACTGAGTGCTTTTTATTTTCGACTGTTGTTGGTTAATTACACCGGCTCATTGTCATTTCAAGATATATGTAAAGTCGATGGAAATCAGCATCCAACGTATAAAGATGCATGCTTTGCACTCGGCTTGCTGGAAGACGACAACCAGTGGGAATGTATGCTTGCTGAAGCAGCATTGAACTGTACTGCAAAGCAAAATCGTCTACTATTTGCTACAGTATTAGCTACATGTTTCCCGGCCCATATAGAAACGTTATGAGAATATCACAAAGATTCGATGATTGATGATATACGGTATCAATATCGCACACGTTGCAACGATCTAACGATAGTATTCAGCGATGCTACGTACAATGAAGCACTGGTTTTTATTGAGGATCTTTGCATTATTATTGCCAAATTGCCACTCAGTCATTTCGGTATGCTTTCGCTAAATCGAAGTGCATCTGATTTATTAAACACTGACATGAATCGTGAACTTCAATACAATACGATAAAAATGGCAGCGACTGTTACTCGCAATGTTCCACTAATGAATGAGAAACAAAGGAGCATTTATGACCGCATTATGCTCGCAGTTTCAGCAGGACAGTGTGGATTTTTTTCCAGATGCACCAGGTGGAACTGGCAAAACATTAATTACTTCGCTAATTCTCGGTGAAATACGATCAAATAATGGCATCGCGTTGGCCGTTGCATCATCTGGCATTGTAAAATTATCATTTGGGATGATTGCACTATGGAACACAAAAATCGCTTGAGGCGTTGAACAGGACATTGAAAGATATAAAAAAAATAATGACAAATTATTTGGCGGCACTCTGTTACTCCTTTCAGGTGATTTCAGACAAACACTTCACGTCATTCCGCGTTTAATGTACGCTGATGAGATCAATGCTTTCTTGAGATCATCTCCACTTTGGCGTAATGTTGAAAAAGTTCTACTAAAAGTAAATATGCGCGTCCAAATGCTTCAAGATCCATCTGCTGAAACATTCTCAAAACAATTGTTAGATATCGGTGATGGAAAGGTTACTAAGGATGAGACTGGATGCTTAAAATACCGGACGATTTCTGCACAATCATTGATTCACAAGATGCTCTCATTAGCCTAATATTTCCCGATGTACACACGCAATGCATTCATCATGAGTGGCTGGCAGAAAGGGTGATTTTAGCAGCAAAAAATGTGGACGTCAACGAATTGAATCTGTAGATGCAACAGTTATTGCCAGGTAACTTGGTGACATGCAAATCCGTTGATGCAGTTTGCGATCCCATTGAAGCTGCAAATTTTCCAACAGAGTTTTTAAACTCATTGGATTTACCTGGCATATCACCGCATAATTTAGTACTCAAAGTTGGATCTCCGGTTATTTTGCTTCGTAATTTGAACCCACCTTGGCTGTGCAACGGCACGCGATTAGACATTAAAAAATTAATGAACAACGTCATCGAAGTCATTATTTTAAATGACAAATTCCGGGATGAAAGTATATTACTTCCACGAATCCCTATTATGTGCCAATCCCTATTATGCCTATTATGCCCCCACAGATGTGCCAATTCAATTTAAACGCATTCAGTTCCACATTAGATTGGCATTCGCAATGATAAGGCCAAACAATGTCTGTTTGCGTCTTAGATTTGAACACACCATGTTTTTCGCACAGATACGTGGCATACTCTCGAGTGGGCAAACCATCCAGTTTATTTGTGTTAGCTAAAGATGGAATGACAAAAAATATTGTACACTCCATTGCACTAAGAGATTAATATTGTTGACTAATATTTTCAGAATTCGTTGTATATATAATTTATAAGAAAAAGTTGCAATAAATTAAAAAAAAATATTATTTGGTGTGCTGTTACTTTCACATTCCGTCATCGTTCACAGCGCTCCATGCCTCTTCCACTCATATACTACATACGCACACATTTACAATAAATAAGATATATTTTCATACTCTAGAAATAATTCATATGGCAATACATCGTTTGCCGGGTCAGCTAGTATATATATATATATATAATTGATAAGATGCAAGTGCGATGACAAGAAGTCAGAATAACATAAAAATTAAGCTACTTATAAAGTCGAAAAACTAAATGTTTTGCAAATTTACAACATAGTGAGTAAAAACAAAATCGAAAAACTAGTATACACATATTTACAGTGGAGCGAAAAATAGATGATGTAGATCTTAATCTTAGAAAAGAGTAATAGTTGGGATAGACTACATTACCTCTCTGCCTCTCCTCCCCCCATAATGAGCGTCGCAGGTGTACAGAAGAGTAATTTCATCTACAGGAAAAAAATATATATCAGGGATGCCAACTGTTCCGCTTTCTGGAATATTTTTAATAAAGTGGTATCAAATTATATAGTAAAATTCGTTAAAGAAGGATAGTTACGCCTACTTTTTAATAGAGCAACCAGTAGATGAATGTTTCAATGTTGCATTTTGTATGATACTTATAATTTTTGATATGTAGTGGTGACAAAATTACTTAAAATGAAAAATACTGAACTGAAAGTAACTTAAATTTCGTTACCACTAGAAAATACTATTTTACAAAGCGGAGCACGTTGGCATCCCTGATATATATATATATACATATTCTTTACTGTTATCTAAAGTAAATATCCACAAAAAGCTTATAAATAAGAGAATGGTAACCATTTCGTTATTAATATATTTGTAAGTATATATACTAACCATTATCAATATACTTGAGGGAGAATAATAATATTAGCAAAAATAATAACTCATTTCATTCAATTCATACTCTTCTTGAAGAAACTAGAATTAACATTTCTTCTATAACGTATACAGTATTTTGAGGCAATTATTAGGTCTACAATAAGGTTATATTCACGAAAGCACGTGCCTCAAAATAGAACAGAACGTTGTAGAGTATTTTACTCAATAGTAATGTTGTAGCTTGAAGAGATAGAGCATGTGCATACATATTTACACTTATAAAGAAACTGAACTCTCCAGCAAGCCAAAACGGTCCATCTGATACATATATATTGAAGGATACAAATTCTCTTTCCCTTATTATACATGTTGAATTTAGCGCATTCCTTCGTTGCCAGAATTTCCCGTTGAACCAAATTTATTGTTGTATTCAAATACAAATACTTGATGTTACCTAATTCGGGGTTCCATTTCACTAGGAATTATACTTCCCGCATTTGCCGGTTTGTCATTAGGCATTCCATTGAATGCTTGGCAGTAGTACATAAATATAATTTGGAACTAATATCATAATAATCATTTGAACTTTGTAGGTCAATTTCAAGCATTTTACATAGAGATATATAAATCCAGATTTCATATATTGGTAAAAAAAAACAGCATTGCTACAAAAATATTAGGATATAGAGGTTGAGGGTCTACAATGTCGTAGGAATAACTCCTTAGTGGTCAACTGTCATTGTGAAAAGCCTCCGCAGAGAATTGAACAGTATATCTTGGCAATCTCAGCAAATCACTGATCTCTCACGGCTTCATATATGTATATTTGCAATATATATGTAACTTAAAGTAAGAGATTTAAGGAATTAAAATTGTGGGTTACCTATGATATTCTACACACACAAATCAAATTAACCCGTTTTGTCCCGGCTTTATACATTGAAATGATACAAGAAGTGGTTTTTATAGAAAAAGTGGTATAATATATTATCGAAATTAAATGGTTTTTCTACTGTTAGAGCATTCAAAAAGTCTTGGATAGATCAAAAAGAACTTGCTCCTTATAATTCTAGATCTAATCAGAAATAACTAAATCATTGTGGTATCTGAGAATCTTCTAATTCACCCAAGTAAATGAAAATTCTAAAAAAAAGATTCCCATCACAATGAATGTCTTTGAAAAAAGGAACTGTCCTAAATGTATGACGCTGGGCGTTAACCGGTTAATACTTTATTTGTACTAAAAACACGTTCTCACTAAAAAGTGTTCACATACAATTGTAAAGAAACCTAAACAATTATACGATATTAGAGTTATTATACGCCGAGTCAAGTTCCATGCGGTGAACATCGCCGCTGAATCAGGATAAATTCTCATAATGTACTCATTTACATCTCACCTTTCGCGCTCAACTACCACTTTGCAAGTAGGGCAAGCCGTGGCATTTTGAAGAATGTTCTATTTTTACTGAATTTACAACCGATATTTTAATTTTATAATATATCATAATATTAATTGTAGCTTCTAACTGGTAGATATTTTAATAATATTTTAGGTATTGTTTTTTATTTTTCCGTGATGGATTAACTAGATACTTTCTGAGAAATTATTATCCAATACGTCTTATCAATGACAAAGCAATAAAAACATAGTAGCCTGCACTGACGATATAGAATTCACTCTGATTGTCTGAACGTTAATAAAGTTACGATATTTCATAGATTCTTTTTCGTCGGAGGTTCCGAAATAAAGGAAAATTCACGAAATTTTCTGAATTTTTTTAACAATTTTAACCTGTTTTTAGAGAAGAAAAGTTTATTAAAAAAGGCTATCACCAAAAATAATATCAAATATTACTCAGATTATGCAAAGTGGAACTTTTGGCAGATACCATCGAGCAACAATTCCCCTCCCCAACGCTTTATCTATTTCAGTATTATTCGTTAATGAGACTGAATCTGGCTATGACGATCTCAAACAGAAGTTTATTAATGAGTCAGCTACCACTTCTACCAATGATGGCGAAGTTAAAGCTATTATCAAAAACCTAAAATATAAGGAAATGGGGCAGATAGCATAAACATTAAAATGATCAGAAACCTTCATCGGTGTTTCCTAAGTCAGCTGACGAATCTGTTCATTAGATGTATTCATTATAACTATCCCCCCCCCCCCAAAAAAAAAGGAAGCAAGCTGCTCTGATTTTAACACCTAGCACTGTGCCAAAAATTAAATTTTCAACTAAATTATGTGGAGGCTGTTTTATGTGTAGGCAGCCCAAATTCAGTATTCATAATCATTCCAAACATTATAATTCACTTTTTGGACCGACGAGAGTACAATATAATGAAAAATATGTAAATTTTTTTTTTAATTGTAACTTTAAAATTTTTATTTCCGAAATATATGTAGGAATTTCACCTTACTATTACATTTTTATCAGAGTAATTAGTCTGAAATTATAGTACACTCTTTCAATTTGTTGGATTAGTTAATACTCTTGACAAACTTATAGTTTATATCCTATCATTTGACGTTTTACAATGTTTGAATGACTTTTGAAACTTAGTTCCAAAAAGTTCCACGAGGTAATTAGCTAAACTTTTTTCTGTTGTCTTCTTCGATGTTTCTTCTTTCGAAAATACCTGCCCCATTTTGCCAGTATTGCAAAGGTGGACTAAATATACCAAAAAAAAAAAAATATATATGTTTTTTTTCTTCATGTTTTCGCGTTATTTTTTAATTAATTCGTGCTATTTTGTAATATTATTACGGAAATATAATCTGATTTTCATTTTTAATATAAAATTTCGCAGATTATTATATTTTCATTGCTATATTTAATTATTTAACGTACTATATTATTTTTTTTATACCATTTTGTTTTTTTGGGTATTTTTAGTGTATTTCAAAATTTCAACTATGAATTCAATTTACCTGCACGTAAAAACCCCTAAATAAAAACACACTACAAATTTTATCGAATTACTAATTTTGGCCACGAAACCTTGGATGCTGTCCAACTGTGTGTTTGTAAGGTGTCACTGGAGGAATTCTCAGAAAAGGACATAAAAGCAGCGGAATTTTCTTTAAGATTTTCTTTTCGAATAACTACTTGGGCA
This sequence comes from Parasteatoda tepidariorum, assembly GCF_982258835.1. Lineage (NCBI taxonomy): Eukaryota > Metazoa > Arthropoda > Arachnida > Araneae > Theridiidae > Parasteatoda > Parasteatoda tepidariorum. Next base: position 12,402,450 of record NC_141759.1, read on the forward strand.
AAACAGCTCTTCTTAAATTAAAGAAATTGAAAAAGATCGTGCCCATCGAAATTCAATTTATTGGGGAAAAAGTTTAAGAAAATATGTGTTTGACCTTGTGTTTTGAAATCTGCAGTTTTGAGAAGAAGAAAAAAAGCCAGCAAAAAAAAAACAGGTAGCAACGTTAAGAGTATTTTTTTTTTTACAAGAACAAATAATATTAGTGCAAATAGAATAAAAATTAAAATTGTTTTTGAATCTTTATTGAAAAATAAAAATTTAAATGGAACCGTCTCATTGCAAAGAAACAAGCTCAGGGTTCTTATTGATTTAACATTTTAGTAAGTTAAAATGTTAAATCCTTTTATATTTATTTTTTGGTGAAACTGTATTTTAATTTGAAGGTAGGTTTAAATACAATTAAATTAAAATTAACAATTCAAAATTATCTAAAATATAAGCAATCAACGCCCCCCCCCCCCATCGGGTCGCGATAAAATTATCAAACGTTGACAGGTCTGCGGTGATAAAAAAGTTGGGGAACACTGTGTTAGAGCATTCAAAAAGTCTATGATAGTTCAAAAAGTATTTTCTCCTTATAATTCTAGATCTAATCAGAAATAACTAAATCATCATGGTATCTGAGAATCAGGGCTCGAAAAACCGCCCACCCGCCCCCCTCGGCGGTCAAAAATTCCCCGCGGACAACAAATTTCTCGAATCCAGCGTCCGCGTAAACGGCCATTTTCCCGTTAATGTTCGTGATACATTTTCAATTTTTGTTCTCTTACAAGAGTCTAGCTCCTTACTTCTAAAATGACTCTCTAATCTCGAAATACAGCAACATACTGCGCATGGTGGAATTGATGTTTTCTCTGTCTGGGAGTACTGCAGCGGTTGAAAGGGGCTTTTCAGCAATGAACTTACAAAAAAACACATTATGTACTGATCTTAAACAAGAAGCGTTAAACGCATTTATGAACATCTACATAAATGGAAAACCTCTTTCAGATTTCTGTGCAGAAACTTCTGTAAATCATTGGCATGATTGTGGAACCGGCAAAGGTCATATTTGATTCATTTAAAAAACGCAGTACCATCGGATAAATTGACATTCCAGATAACTTGACCTTTGTCGTTTTAATTATTTCATCAAAGAAATAAATTATTTCATAATAGAAATGCTAGGTTTTACTATTAGTAACTTAGTGTTTCTTTTATTACTGTATAATGTAATCCTAGTATTTGTAATCCTTGTAACTACTAATTCATTGTGCAATTTATATAAATGTTTGTAATAAATATGAGAAAATTATATTTTTATTTATTTAGAAGCGACGGGTTAGTTTCAAAGGAGGACGGGTGCATTGTTGGACAAGCCGTCCTCGGGGACGGGTAAAATTTCTGAGTTTTTTCCAGCCCTGCTGAGAATCCTTTATTTCTCCCAGATAAATGAAAATACTGAAAAAAGTTTCACATCACAATGAATGTCCTTGAAAAACCGGTTAAAAAGACATTGACATTTTTAACATTCACACCTCCATAAGTAGTTACGCCCTTTTTCTTAAGTCGAGTCAAATTTCAATATTGTCCCTTAATCGTAATCCGAAAATTGTAAGAAATTAATTCAACTATTTTTTTATCAAGAAAGATTCCACAAAAAAAAAAATCATAAAAAATCGGTGATTTGATCTCGAAGAGTTTTTATTGACCACGAAACGTAACGCTTACTCTCTCAGAGTGATAAATAATCATACTATGAAGCGTAACGCCTACTTATCTCTACTAAATTGCAAGGAGCATCAGTAAATAATTACACGGTGGAACAATTTTTTAATTCAATTGTGCATCTGTATCTAACGTTTGCATTTTCGCTTACAACGTCGAACGCCTCTCCATGCTTGGTAACCTTTTTTTTTTTTTTTTAACCGGATAACAGCTTCTGTGAATTAATATAATGATCAAGTAAGCGGATGCTTAACTTTTGATCCGAGCTATCTATCTAGTAAAAACTTTTTGTCGAGATGAATGGTCGCCGTCAATCTGAATAAATAAAGAATATGATAATTAAGAAACTCAATAAACACTCAATTTACTCATTCACCTTTTGCTCTCCGCTTAAGAAAGTGAGGGATGCAAAAGGCTTTTTGAAAGAACTTATTCCAAATAAAAGGCTATCTATTGCTATTCACTTGAATTAGAAGGGAAAAATGCTTTACACTATTTACCAATATCATATTAATTTCGTCCTGCCCTTCGGAAACACTTTCTTCAAGAGGGGTTAAAATCACAACATGTATTTTAATTGCTATTACATTTTATTAAAAAAGTATAAAAAAAATATATATTTAATAAAACTGGTATAGTATACACTTTAAATAATTTTTTTAGTGAGCTTTAAAGTCTAACATAGGTCAGACCGAGATAACTTGTAGTAGATGTTAATGCTGTTACTAATTTGTTGCTTCTAGTCCTTGTTTGACGGAGTGAGACCAAGTCTGTGAACCATTGAAATGCAGGAAATCAACAATAAATAGGAAGGATGTATACATGCCTTTCCTTATAACTCCGGAGCAGTTTAAGAAGTTCAGTTTTATGGCATTTAGAGCAAGGTGCCTGCCTTTAGAATACAGTGGACACTTAATGCGGCTGTTGGCAAGAAGTGAGAGGCTGTTATTAGAGCTGGAAGTGTCGGAGAAAGACCCGACTTCCTTTCCATCTACCAGTGACGTTGTGGAGGTGACAAGTTTTCATTTTTTTTGGTTTTATTCGAGAGAGTATCTTTTGAGCCAGTTGAGTAGAAGAAGGGGAGTGATGACTTAAGCCTTCTTTTGCAAGGCGGTCAGTTACCAAGGCTGTCAGCAGAGCAGTAATATGGCAATTACATTCCCATAGATGTTAACATGTGGAGGTACGAAATGGAAATGAATATCATGTTGATTGGAGTGAGCTTTAATTTGTTCATAAAATAAATACTTGTTGTGTCTCTTATGAGGGTCCAGTTGCTCAGGTGTTGAATCGAGCTGCTGCTGTAAGTAAGTATCAGAAGATAGGAATGGTTGCCTTCAATCAGGACGAGTTCAAGTCCTGCATCGATTACTAACAGTTCACTTTGAAACACTGAGATGTCAATGAAGTTGAAATTGCATTGCCTAAGAGAAAATCTTTCTTGTCTAGCAGACATTAAACAAAACTATTATTTCACACAGGGAACTCGTAAATTCATTAAACTTCTTTGTTTTTTACAGAGGAAAATTGTTTCTATATATAAATCAACGAACAATTTATTATAAATCAGCGAACAACAACAATAAGCAAGCTGCTAACTAGTTTAAAATCAAATTACTGTGAGAAGAATTGTTTAACTAGTTTTGGTGTTATAGCATCAGTTTGAGATGATAGCTGTGTCCCATAAGAATATATTTGTCAATTTCAGGGGAATTTTCTTCTCTCTAAAAATTCAAGCCCATCTAATTGAATTTCTTTTTTCATTTATTCATTAATTTATATTTCTTCTCTTTTTGTTTGTATTATAAGCTCTAAAGTAAGCTGACATCGGAGAATTCTCATTGGCCCAGAGAGACACTGCATTTTAGCTTTTAAAAAAATCCCATAAAATATTTTCAGTTCATAAACTTATAAAACTATTAATTTCTCTTTTCTTCTTCTTTTTTTATGTTTTTCATCGAAAGAAATATTTAAATTTTTCAGCCTGATGATCTACCTTAATCAAATAATAAATATAGCTGCCAACATTAGATAGCGGAATAGCAACAACTATTTTTAGTAGTTGTTAAAGGCACTTTGTTCCTGAAAATGCAAGCAAAATCTTTTCAAAGTGGAATCTTTCTTTCATTATATGTACAATACGTTGAAGTTTCATGAAATGGCGGAAATGTCTTTCTTGTGGGTGTGAGACAGAAATTACGAACATTTATCTAGATACACAATGCACTCTAGATATATACGATAAGTCATTTGTCACAGACCGTTAGAAGGAATATCCATCCTCTATGGCAGTGATTCTCAACCACTGTGCCGCGGCACTTTTGTGTGCCGCCAAATTCTTAAAATGTGCCGCCAAATATTAGAAATGATACAATAAAAATTATAATGCTTTTTTTTATTATGAGTAAAGTTTAAATTAAAGAAAAATTTATATATATATACATATATACTTTTTGTAATTTTTCCACGCTTTAACCACGTGAACATCTTTGTCTGCGATTGTCTTGTCTCTGACAATAATAAAATAAGATGGAAGTGCTTAAATTATATATGACACACAATTTTAAAAAATTTTATAAGAGCTAATCACTAAAGTAAGCTATGCAATTAATAAGCAAATTAACAAAGGATGACTTACAAAAATTAAGCTAACAATTAATAATTAGCAAAAGAACTAGTTAACAAGAAATCACAAAAAAATAACAGTTAATGCAAGAAAAACTAACAGTTAATGCAAGAAAAACTAACAGTTAATGCAAGAAAAACTAACAGTTAATTACTATAGAAAGCAAGCTAACAATTAATAGCCAGCAAAAAATAAATAACTGTTACTAACTAATAAAAAATTGGTTGAAAGAAATAATTAATCCCTTAATAAATGTGCTTTTGTAGTACATATTATTTTATTTCACATTCAAAATTATTATCACAAACTATTTAACACAGTATAAAATAGGTAATTAAACTACTTTAAATCTAATTTTTTTCATTGTGTGCCGTCAAATTTCGAAATCGTTAAAAGTGTGCCGCAACAAAAAAAAGGTTGAGAATCACTGCTCTATGGCATGCGAAACCTTTATGAATATCTTGCAGCAGCTGCTGCTATCCTACCACGGTGCAATGACGAGTAACGCCTACAATTAATTCAAAGCTTAGTATGTGCAGAAATTAAACTCTCCTCTCTCTATGAGGAAAATTGTCTAAAATATGAGGGTAAAACAATTTTCGTTACAAATTTCAAAACCAATTTAATTCATGAAAAATATCTTACCTTTCGCAACATTATATTTGAGACGAATTAAATATAATATAAAAAACGTTACTTTACTCCGTAGTTTTAGCAAAATAAAATCATATTTATTCTGGATACTATGTGTAATGAATAGCCCGTGGTGTTTCAAACTTAGAGTAAAACTGTAGGAATGAAATAAGCGTTACATCCAATTAAGCTCTTATTCCAATTGAAACGGCAGTCTAATCGATTTTGTTAGAAGCAAATATTCTTTTAAAATATTCATCAGAAGTAAGAGCTAATTACCAATCTCCTCTGCATTTCTTCCTGCCCATCTGAGAAAATGCTTTCTCCAAGAGGGCTAAGCAACAATGTTTTATGTACTTTTGTTTATAATATCTACATCTGTAACATACAAAATAACAATTATATATAAAAAATATTTTTTTAAGAAAACTGGTATGATACACTATTTAAATAATTTATATTTTTTAGAGAGCTTTCAAGTAAGATTTTCTTCTTAATAGATGAAGAACGGTCATTCATGAATTAAAAGCAATCTGCAAGGCATGGAAGAAAAAGTCAAACACAAATGGAGAAGAATGAAAGCTTTAATAGATGATCCAATAGGGTGTAAAGAGGTGAATACACCCAACATTTTTATTTATTTATTTTCGACAGTGAATCATCCAAAGAGCAATGAACATTTCATATACACAGTCACTTCTCTGACAGTGAATCCCCCAAAAATGGTTCATATACATTAAACATACGCCTACTTCCGCCGCAGTACGAATAATTTGCATATGGTAATGATGATCTTAACTAAAACGGCTAGCAATGTGAATAAACTTTGATTTTCAAAAACCTAATGTAGTTCGCAAGATCAAAGCTCTTAAATATTTTTGACACTCCAGAGCATTTTGAGAACTCTCTCTTATTTAAGCGTTAAAAACGAAACGGATAATATGAAATATCGTATCTGTATCTGGCTATCATAGGGCAGATCATAGGGAATTCTATATCGTCACTACGTGCCACCGTTTTGTCCTTGCAAAGTCATCGATGAAAGTTAATGGATAATAATAGTCTCTTAAAAATAGGATCTTAATCAATTTTCATCAATGTATCAAAACGCAATTATATTATACGCTATTAGGTAAACTAACAGTATTTAACACTGTTAAGAATTAATACTATTTTATTATTTTGATAACAGTCTTGGTTTAAAAGTGATAATTCCAGGAAACAAATTAAAGCTGTCTGCGCAAATTTTATGTGGATGATATGATGAGTTATGAAAGTGAGACCGTTTCTGTATTACCTTATTTGCGTAAGGGCGGAATACTAGGTAAGGGAATTTCGTTTAATGATGGTTAAATCTTGAATGGCAGTGACTTCCGTAAGGAAATTGTTGCTCCTTAAATAGAGTTCGACGCAAATTCTTTTGTTATTTGGCAAAATCAATATGTTCTTACGATACATTGATTGAATGGACAACCTTTTTAAATATATATTCCTAAATTTAATTAGCTTTGAAATTTGAAACGAAGATTGTTTTGCCTCCTCATATATAGTAGACGACCTTTCGTCATAGATCTAAGGAAAGTTTCATCACTGAACTTAACAAAGGTTTGAATTGATTATAGGCGCTACTCATTGTTGTACGACGATATGATTGCACCCCATTCTGCCATTTCTGCAGCCCAAAAGCGATCGCGTGCGTTAGCAGATCAAAAATTCTTTCCAAGGGTCAAATAATTTATTAATCTAGAGTGCATCGTGTGTGGGAGAATTTTTTTTTTAAATCTTCGTCTCGCACCCACTCGAAAGATATATGCACCATTTCACGAAGCTTCAAAATATAGCGAACAAAATAAAAGAAAGATACCACCTTCAATAAATTTCGTTTGGATTTTCATGAATTAAGTGACTGTCATAACGTTTGAAAGTGGTAGTTGCTATACTGCTATCGAATGTGTGCAGTTGTGCCACTTGTTTGATTTAAGACAGAAGTCACAAGCAGGACGAAAATTGTGAAGGATTTTTCGGTTAAAAAAATGTAAAAAATAATGAAACTTTATGTTTATGTTGTACTTTGCAATAGATTTGCAAGTTATCATCTAAGATTTGTAAGTTATCGTCAGATTTGTAAGTTATCATCTTCAGGAATACTTTCGCATTGTTTTTTTTTTTAAATAGACTAGATTACGCTAGACGTATTGGGTGTCTGAGAATTCTCCGAAGCGAGTTTGATTTAGGAAATATAAAACGAATCAAACGAAGAAGAAAAAATAAACGAATGAATAAAAAAATAAAATGAAATGAAAAATATCCGATTAAAGAGCGTTTTTTAAAGAAAAAACAATTGGTCAGAATCGTTACGCATTGCATTTACACAATCTACCTATCTGTTTACTTAAAGAAAAATTTTTTTTTTCAAACAGCAGCGATTCATCCAAAAAAAAAAAAAAAAAAACAATATATAGAAAACTTGTACAAGCATTGCGTTCACGATACATGGATAGTAAAAGTGATTCTTCAGAAGAAGTCGAAGTATAGAACATATTTTATTTTAAACTTTTTTAAAATTAATTGGTTGAATATATAAAAAATAGTCAACACAGCATTGCCTGTAAAAAAAAAATCTTTATTAGTGGCAGACTTAACATATATTTGGCGAAGCACTTAGTTTTTGTGTTGATTGAAGCAAGAGATAGGATTGCTACACGCGACTAAGAATGCGAAACGTGGCGAAGGATAAAAGTCAAAACTCTATAAAAAGAAATTAAAATAATAACTTTTTTATACGATATTTTTTTATAGTTTACTTTTGAAAGTAAACGTAAAGAATTGTGTTTTAAATATAATTAATTTGAAGTATAAGTCATAGTGGAAATCAGGACTAAAATTTACGACTCTACCATTTTTTTCTTCTTTTTTTAGTCGCTTGTGACATCACTGAAGGAAAAAATATTCAAATTATAATTTAAAAGTGAACGTAGTGGCAAAGTCTTGAAAAATATTGTCTTGCCTAAAACTAGTTAAATTGAATAAATTCATTTAATTTTCTATCCTTTTTTTAAAAAAAATTCAAGACTGGTTGAAATAGACTTCTTGTTTCCACTGGCTTTTCTTCCTCGGTCTTTCGGGAGAGAGGACTTTGGAATCAGGCTCCTTTTCTTCACTAGTCTTAGTAGTGGGCTCCACTGATGGTTCGCAGGTGGGAACTGTAGCTGTGGACTCCGTCGGCATTTCAGGTTGACTAGTTATTTCAGTTTCAATGGGGATGATCGTTTCAAGAGGTTCATCAGGATACAGTTCCTTCCTTTTCATCTTTATCCCCTTCAATACGGCGAAAAATCAGCAGGGGTGAAAGTGAGACGGAAAAGAGGAAAGGCTGGCAGTAAAACCATTTCAGTTATAGCTAGTTTTGGGGAGGAGTTTACTTACTCTTTTTTTAAATTTTTCAACAATATCTACTTTATCTTGGAAAAGAAGCAGTTTTATATATATGCCAGAATTATAAAAGAAATCTTGATAGTTACAGATGTTTCATTTTTTTCGAAAAAATGCTGGAATGAAATGTTTTACGTACCAGGTATTTCTCTTTTCCGTATTGCTATTTAAGGGCTTTCACCCATGGAGTGGGATAAGCACATGTTCCGTCCGGTGCGAAAGGGTTAAGGAGAGAAGCTTATATTCATCAAGAAGCGATGGTTTATCTTATACACGAGAATAAGTAACCAATAACTCAAGACCACTGATCCGTTTATTGATTGCGTCTTTTTCCATGCAATCATCATTTTATTTTATTTGATCCGTCGTTGAACAGCCGACCCAATTTTTGGGTTTACGACTACTAATGTTCAACTCCGTAGCCTTGTAATTTTGAGCCCAATCCAGATGACAAGGAAACTCCTGGATCAGTACCCTAAGAGGTATTGATTTGTTATGTGAACATGGAGGACTTTGCGATTCGACAGATTTAACGTGCATCAGTCCCCATTTACTACACGGGGAGTCTTCGGCCGGTGGGGATCGAACCCACGAACCCTTGGACATTGGCCCCCGTGTAATCATTAGTATAAAATTCAACATATTTGAGACGCTCTTCATGTGTCTTAAGGTCTTCGAAGTAGGCAGAGAGCTACCTGAGCCTTTCGGACAGCCGCTTCCCGCCTCTGGCACAACGTTTATAAGACATAATCGCAGAGCTCGGTCACAACACAACCTTACTCTAAGAGGTTCAGTGAATGAATGATAAAATTATTTCCGATAGATTTAAAAATTAACATCAACTAAATATTAATATATCTAACTGTTTTCATAACACCTAAGCAGTACAATAAGAAAATAATTTCAACATTATAATTTATAAAGTTTCATTAGTGCATATATCATATCTGTCAACCCTCATTTTCTAAAATTCTTAAGATTTATTACGAAGTTGTAGAATAAATTACTCACTGCAGCAATAACGTATTTAAAAAAAAATCATAACAAACATTATCATTTCAAATCATAATTATTTTATTTCAAAGCAGAACACTATAAAATAAAATTCATTCAATTATAAAAGCAATATATCGATAATCTTTTGTTAAAATACAAATTAAAAACACATATTTGTTATTGAATAAAATAATTTTTATTCTGTGATCCAAAAAGAAACAGTTCGAATAAGTGCTTTTAATTTATTCATTATATTTAAATCATAAATTTTCTATGACTTTACAACCATTTCGTGCAGTTTAGAATTTTATTCATTCAAATGCAAGTTTTTGTTTACTTGCAACTATATTTCAGAGTAATAAACCGAAAATTTTTTAAGTGCTTTTTAGAAAGATTTTATATAAGGATTCGCAACAGTTAATAATGTGTATACCACACAAACACATGCAGCAGGGATGAATCACACAGGTATGCGTCTCTTATCCAAATTTCTTCATAACATCCAACAAAAGGACTTTCAGCCACATATTAGAACGTTTGCTGTCAGAATCGATTTTACAAGTCCCAGTCTTCCACCGGAGTTCCCAGTCTTCCATTTTCAGGGTCCAGTAGCCCATCACGAAATTGAATTGTTCCTTCCTAGTAGATTAGCTTGAAGATAAAACTAAAATTATAAGAGAAAAAATAAATATTTACATTGAAAACACTAAATTTAAGAATTCAATATTCAAAACTTTAATTGTTCAATTTGAAAACGTTTTTGAAAATTGTGACTTCGGTTAAAAAAAAATTTATAGGCATCAATACCTGCGCCGAAATATCTCGGTAGCTTTACAACTGCCTACAGGTCTGTAGCCAGTGCGTTGGTGCGTGTGTAATTTAAATAAATTGAAATTATTATTGGGATTAAAAACAATTACCACGTTATATTTATGCTTATTTGTTTCTCCATAATAGATATTTTTCTTTTAGTTTTCAATGACATGGAAGTTAAATAATATTCAACTGAAGAAAGAAAAATATTTTGAAAGAATGAAATAACTAATCAAAGAAATATCAATTCTCTTAGAGTGAATGATTTATTAAAATAAAAATTGAAGTCATTAGTAGACGAAGCAGGCAGGTGGTGTTTTTAAGTGTATTTAATAATCAGAAAACTAGCAACGTGGTAGTTTCAGTGTGTATACTTTTATTGTAGCAGAAATGTTTTTGCTTTCACATTAATTTTGACTTAACTAACTAATGTGCATGATTCTTCGATTTGGGGTATTGTTTGAGGAATCTGCACTCCTCTTCATCTAACTCAGGATTGGCAGAAGGCATAAAGTCTACTATATGGACGGCACAAACATTAATAATGAAAAACAATGGCATTCTAGGTGCAGGACCGATGAGTTCATATTCTCCGCGGTTGTCTGCAGAGCTTGGTTGTTTAGTTCCCAATTACACCAGTCTGATACATAGGAATGGAAATAAAACGGATGAAGAAGGCTATGTACAATATTTACACTAAATACAATACATTTTGGACAGTATATCATCGTCTGAATAGAAAAAGGCTATCAATGGATTGTGTGTAATAATTTAAATTACGAATTCTTTTCTCAATATAGCTTTAAATTTTTGCTTGCAGCATTTTCTGCTTTGATAAAAAAAATTTGATTTAATGAGTCAATATATTGTGAGAGTTTTAAAAGTTTTAAGTCATCTCTTAAAAATTGATTCCAAACGTTGTATGGAGCATTTGTAATTAAACGTAATATTTTATTTTTTTCAACATCAAGTTTATTTAGCAAGTGATCTGACACTGTGCTGGTGAAGGAAAAGTGACTATCGGTCTAATGGTTTGTACTAATGGTACGTAAAAGTAGTAGTTTCTATAAGTAAAGTGGTATATTTAAGTGTTTTCCTATGAATGGTATCGGAACATTGAGCACTTTTCAGGTTTTTTGAGATAATCTCTTTTATATGTTAATTCTATGTAAGTTTATTATGAATGTCAGATCAAGGTGTTTAGTTTTTCTCACCACTGGAATAGTTTGGTTGCAGAATTGTATTCTTTCAGTGAATTTTGCACACAATTTTGAGTTTTGATTTAATAATGAATTACTTTTATCAGAATTTATAGCTACACACCGAGTTTTGTACCACTCCTCAATTTTGGTCACAAAGCCTTAAAATAACAAAGTCAGAGTTTAAGACTTTTGGACAGCTGGCGTGTAATCGACATAGAAGATTGGAATCTCCATTCTTCTTTGGGAAATCTGATGTAAACAAAATATACAAGGAGGGCCCAAGGATACTTCCTTGGGGTACTCCGGCATATATGTTTCTGACTGTAGAGTTCGCTTTATTTAACTTGCTATGTAAAGTTCTATTTGTGTTAGGAGTCTAGTAGCTGAACTAAGTCTAAATGCAAATTGAAACTATGTAATTTTACTATAAGGCCTTGATGCCAAACGTAATCAAAAGCTTTAGAAACCTCTAGTAGTTATACAGCTGAGGTCTGTTTTGATTAAAAGCCATATGAGAACTATCTAATAAGCTATTTAACAGTTGAGAGTTTTTTTTTCATACTGCCGTGTACTGTTCATCGAGTTGCTCCGGGAAAGGTTTTCACTTTCTAAGGTCAACAAATCTGTCCAACTTAAAAGGAACTGAGTTTTTCCAAGGCCTATGCACAGTGGGCCAGCATCCAAAGTTTCGTGGCCAAAATTAGTATTTCGATAAAATTTGTTGGGTGTTTTTATTTAGGGGTTTTTATGTGCAGGTAAATTGAATTCATAGTCATTAAAAGTGAAAAGCAAATTATAATTTCGATGTAATAGTACAGAATATCGCGAATTAATTACAAAATAAAGCGAAAACATGAAAAAAACATAATTTTTGTTTTTCGGTATATTTAGTCCACCTTCGCAATACTGGCAAAATGGGGCAGGTTTTTTCGAAAGAAGAAACATCGAAGAAGGCAACAGAAAAAAGTTTAGCTAATTACCTCGTGGAACTTCTTGGAACTAAGTTTCGAAAGTCATTCAAACATTGTAAAATGTCAAATGATAAGATGTAAACTATAAATTGGTCAAAACATAAGAGCATTAACAAATCCAACAAATTGAAAAATTGTACTTTAATTTCAAACAAATTACTCTGAAAAAAATGTAACAGTAAATTGAAATTCCTACATATATTTCTGAAATAAAAATATAAAAGTTACATTAAAAAAAATTTTTTTTTAAATATATTTTTCATTACATTGTACTCTCGTCGGTCCAAAAAGTGAATTATAATGTTTGGAATGATTATGAATACTAAATTTGGGCTGCCTACACATAATTTAGTTGAAAATTTAATTTTTGACTTTTGGCCAAAGATCATGGTCTTCTGACCCACAGTGCTAGGTGTTAAAATCAGAGCAGCTTGCTTCCTTTAGGGGGGGGGGGATAGTTATAATGAATGCATCTAATGAACAGATTTGTCAGCTGACTTATGAAGCATTGAGGAAGGGTTTTGATCATTTTAATGTTTATGTTACCTGCTCCGTGTGCTTTCTTTATTTTTTTATTTTTGATAGAAGCTTTAACTTCGCCATCATTGGTAGGAGTGGTGGCTGATTCACTCATAAACTTCTGTTTGAGATCGTCATTGCCAGATTCAGTCTCATTAACGAACAATACTGAAATAGATAAAGCGTTGGGGAGAGTAATTGTTGCTCGATGGTATCTGCCAAAAGTTCCACTTTGCATAATCTGAGTAATATTTGATATTATTTTTTGTGATAACCTTGTTAATAAACTTTTCTTCTCTAAAAACAGGATAAAATTGTTAAAAAATTCAGAAACTTTCGTGAATTATCCTTTATTTCGGACGAAAAAGAATCTATGAAATATCGTAACTTTATTAGCATTCTGAGAATCAGAGTGAATTCTATATCGTCAAAGCAGACTACTCTGTTCTTATTGCTTTGTCATTGATAAGACGCAATGGATAATAGTTTCTCAGAAAGTATCGAGTTAATACATCACTGAAAAAAAAAACAATATCTGAAATATTATTAAAATATCTACCAGTAAAAAGCTACGATCAATTTTATGTTATTTTCTAAGATTATATTATCTGTTGTAATTGTCCTTGGTAAACTAAAAAAACTTCAAAAAGCCTTTTGCATCCCTCACTTATGGAGAGCAAAAGGTGAATGAGTAAATTAAGTGTTTATTGAGTTTCTTAATTATCATATTCTTTATTTATTAAGATTGACGGCGAGCATTCATCTCGACAAAAAGTTTTTACTAGATAGCTCGGATCGAAAGTTAAGCATCCGCTCACTTATCTCAGCTTACTTGATCATTATATTAATTCACAGAAGCTGTTTTCCTGTTAAAAAAAAAAGCTTACTAAGCATGGAGAGGCATTCCACGTTGTAAGCGAAAATGCAAAAATAAGATACAGATGCACAATTGAATTAAAAAATTCTTCAACCGTGCAATTATTTACTGATGCTCCTTGCAATTTGGTAGAGATTAGTAGGCGTTACGCTTCATAGTATGATTATTTATTACTCTGAGAAAGTAGGCGTTACGTTTCGTGGTCAATAAAAACTCTTCGAGATCAAGTCACCGATTTTTTATGAATTTTTTTTTTTTGTGGAATCTTTCTTGATAAAAAAAAAATAGTTGAATTAATTTCTTACAATTTTCGGATTACGATTAGGGGACAATATTGAAATTTGACTCGACTTAAGAAAAAGGGCGTAACTACTTATGGCGGTGTGACTGTTAAAAATGTCAATGTCTTTTTAACCGGTTTTTCAAAGACTTTCATTGTGATGCGAAACTTTTTTCAGTATCTTCATTTATCTGGGTGAAATAAAAGATTCTCAGCAGGGCTGGAAAAAACTCAGAAATTTTACCTGTTCCCGAGGACGGCTTGTCCAACAATGTACCCGTCCTCCTTTGAAACTAACCCGTCGCTTCTAAATAAATAAAAATATTATTTTATCATATTTATTACAAACATTTATATAAATTGCACAATGAATTAGTAGTTACTAGGATTACATTATACAGTAATAAAAGAAATACTAAGTTACTAATAGTAAAACCTAGTATTTCTATTATGAAATAATTTATTTCTTTGATGAAATAATTTAAATAACGAAGGTTAAGTTATCTGTCAATTATCATTTCAATTTATCCGATGGTACTGCGTTTTTTAAATGAATCAAATATGACCTTTGCCGGTTCCACAATCATGCCAATGATTTACAGAAGTTTCTGCACAGAAATCTGAAAGAGGTTTTCCATTTATGTAGATGTTCATAAATGCGTTTAACGCTTCTTGTTTAAGACCAGTAAGTAATGTGTTTTTTTGTAAGTTCATTGCTGAAAAGCCCCTTTTAACCGCTGCACTACTCCCAGACAGAGAAAACATCAATTCCACCATGCGCAGTATGTTGCTGTATTTCGAGATTAGAGGGTCATTTTAGAAGTAAGGAGTTAGACTCTTGTAAGATAACAAAAATTGAAAATGTATCACGAACATTAACGGGAAAATGGCCGTTTACGCGGACGCTGGATTCGAGAAATTTGTTGTCCGCGGGGAATTTTTGACCGCCGAGGGAGGGAGGATGGGCTGTTTTTCGAGCCCTGATTCTCAGATACCATAATGATTTAGTTATTTCTGATTAGATCTAGAATTATAAGGAGAAAATACTTTTTGAAGTATCAAATACTTTTTGAATGCTCTAACACAGTGTTCCCCAACTTTTTTATCACCGCAGACCTGTCAACGTTTGATAATTTTATCGCGACCCGATGGGGGGGGGGAGGCGTTGATTGCTTATATTTTAGATAATTTTGAATTGTTAATTTTAATTTAATTGTATTTAAACCTACCTTCAAATTATAATACAGTTACACCAAAAAATAAATATAAAAGGATTTAACATTTTAACTTACTAGTACGTTAAATCAATGAGAACCCTGAGCTTGTTTCTTTGCAATGAGACGGTTCCACTTAAATTTTTACTTTTCAATAAAGATTCAAAAACAATTTTAATTTTTATTCTAATTGCAGTAATACTATTTGTTCTTGTAAAAAAAAATACTCTTAATGTTGCTACCTGTTTTTTTTGCTGGCTTTTTTTCTTCTTCTCAAAACTGCGGATTTCAAAACACAAGGTCAAACACGTATTTTCTTAAACTTTTTCTCCAATAAATTGAATTTCGATGGGCACGATCGTTTTCAATTTCTTTAATTTAAGAAGAGCTGTTTTGCCCAAGTAGTAGTTATTCGAAAAGAAAATCTTAAAGAAAATTCCGCCGCTTTTATGTCCTTTTCTGAGAATTCCTCCCGTGACACCTTACAAACACACATCCAAGGTTTCGTGGGCAGAATTAGTATTTCGATAAAATTTGTAGTGTGTTTTTATTTAGGGGTTTTTATGTGCAGGTAAATTGAATTCATAGTTGAAATTTTGAAATACACTAAAAATACTAAAAAAAAAACAAAATGGTAGCTGAAATATGGCGAGCAAAAATAAAAAAAATAATATAGTACGTTTAAATAATTAAATATAGCAATGAAAATATAATAATCTGCGAAATTTTATATTAAAAATGAAAATCAGATTATATTTCCGAAATAATATTACAAAATAGCGCGAATTAATTAAGAAATAACGCGAAAACATGAAAAAAAAACATAATTTATGTTTTTTGGTATATTTAGTCCACCTTTGCAATACTGGCAAAATGGGGCAGGTTTTTTCGAAAGAAGAAACATCGAAGAAGACAACAGAAAAAAGTTTAGCTAATTACCTCGTGGAACTTTTTGGAACTAAGTTTCAAAAGTCATTCAAACATTGTAAAACGTCAAATGATGGGATATAAACTATAAATTTGTCAAGAGTATTAACTAATCCAACAAATTGAAAAAGTGTACTATAATTTCAGACTAATTACTCTGATAAAAATGTAATAGTAAGGTGAAATTCCTACATATATTTCTGAAATAAAAATTTTAAAGTTACATTTAAAAAAAAAATTAACATATTTTTCATTATATTGTACTCTCGTCGGTCCAAAAAGTGAATTATAATGTTTGGAATGATTATGAATACTGAATTTGGGCTGCCTACACATAAAACAGCCTGCACATAATTTAGTTGAAAATTTAATTTTTTGCTTTTGGCTTAAGATCATGGTCTTCTGACCCACAGTACTAGGTGTTAAAATCAGAGCAGCTTGCTTCCTTTTTTTTTGGGGGGGGGGGATAGTTATAATGAATACATCTAATGAACAGATTCGTCAGCTGACTCAGGAAACACCGATGAAGGTTTCTGATCATTTTAATGTTTATGCTATCTGCCCCATGTGCTTTCCTTATATTTTAGGTTTTTGATAATAGCTTTAACTTCGCCATCATTGGTAGAAGTGGTAGCTGACTCATTAATAAACTTCTGTTTGAGATCGTCATAGCCAGATTCAGTCTCATTAACGAATAATACTGAAATAGATAAAGCGTTGGGGAGAGTAATTGTTGCTCGATGGTATCTGCCAAAAGTTCCACTTTGCATAATCTGAGTAATACTTGATATTAGTTTTGGTGATAGCCTTTTTTAATAAACTTTTCTTCTCTAAAAACAGGATAAAATTGTTAAAAAAATTCAGAAAATTTCGTGAATTTTCCTTTATTTCGGAACTTCCGACGAAAAAGAATCTATGAAATATCGTAACTTTATTAACGTTCAGACAATCAGAGTGAATTCTATATCGTCAATGCAGGCTACTATGTTTTTATTGCTTTGTCATTGATAAGACGTATTGGATAATAATTTCTCAGAAAGTATCGAGTTAATCCATCACGGAAAAATAAAAAACAATACCTAAAATATTATTAAAATATCTACCAGTTAGAAGCTACAATTAATATTATCATATATTCTAAAATTATAATGTCGCTTGTAAATTCAGTAAAAATAGAACATTCTTCAAAATGCAACGGCTTGCCCCACTTGCAAAGTGGTAGTGGAGCGCGAAAGGTGAGATGTAAATGAGTACATCATGAGAATATCCTGATTCAGCGGCGAGGTTCACCGCATGGAACTTGACTCGGCGTATAATAACTCTAATATCGTATAATTGTTTAGGTTTCTTTACAATTCTATGTGAACACTTTTTAGTGAGAACGTGTTTTTAGTACAAATAAAGTATTAACCGGTTAACGCCCAGCGTCATACATTTAGGACAGTTCCTTTTTTCAAAGACATTCATTGTGATGGGAATCTTTTTTTAGAATTTTCATTTACTTGGGTGAATTAGAAGATTCTCAGATACCACAATGATTTAGTAATTTCTGACTAGTTGTAGAATTAAAAGGAACAAGTACTTTTCGATATATCAAAGACTTTTTGAATGCCCTTACAGTAGAAAAACCAATTAATTTTGATATTATATTATATCAAATTTTCCATAAAACCACTTCTTGTATCATTTCAATGTATAAAGCCGGGACAAAACGGGTTAATTTGATTTGTGTGTGTAGAATATCATAGGTAAACCACAATTTTAATTCCTTAAATCTCTTACTTTAAGTTACATATATATTGCAAATATATATGAAGCCGTGAGAGATCAGTGATTTGCTGAGATTGCCAAGATATACTGTTCAATTCTCTGCGGAGGCTTTTCACAATGACAGTTGACCGCTAAGGAGTTATTCCTACGACATTGTAGACCCTCAACCTCTATATCCTAATATTTTTTGTAGCAATGCTGTTTTTTTTTACCAAAATATGAAATCTGGATTTATATAGCTCTATGTAAAATGCTTGAAATTGACCTACAAAGTTCAAATGATTATTATGATATTAGTTCCAAATTATATTTATGTACTACTGCCAAGCATTCAATGGAATGCCTAATGACAAACCGGCAAATGCGGGAAGTATAATTCCTAGTGAAATGGAACCCCGAATTAGGTAATATCAAGTATTTGTATTTGAATACAACAATAAATTTGGTTCAACGGGAAATTCTGGCAACGAAGGAATGCGCTAAATTCAACATGTATAATAAGGGAAAAAGAATTTGTATCCTTCAATATATATGTATCAGATGGACCGTTTTGGCTTGATGGAGAGTTCAGTTTCTTTATAAGTGTAAATATGTATGCACATGCTCTATCTCTTCAAGCTACAACATTACTATTGAGTAAAATACTCTACAACGTTCTGTTCTATTTTGAGGCACGTGCTTTCGTGAATATAAGCTTATTGTAGACCTAATAATTGCCTCAAAATACTGTATACGTTATAGAAGAAATGTTAATTCTAGTTTCTTCAAGAAGAGTATGAATTGAATGAAATGAGTTTTTATTTTGCTAATATTATTATTCTGGTTAGTATATATACTTACAAATATATTAATAACGAAATGGTTACCATTCTCTTATTTATAAGCTTTTTGTGGATATTTACTTTAGATAACAGTAAAGAATATGTATATATATATATATCAGGGATGCCAACTTGCTCCGCTTTGTAAAATAGTATTTTCTAGTGGTAAGGAAATTTAAGTTACTTTCAGTTCAGTATTTTTCATTTTAAGTAATTTTGTCACCACTACATATCAAAAATTATAAGTATCATACAAAATGCAACATTGAAACATTCATCTACTGGTTGTTCGATTAAAAAGTAGGCGTAACTATCCTTCTTTAACGAATTTTACTATATAATTTGATACCACTTTATTAAAAATATTCCAGAAAGCGGAACAGTTGGCATCCCTGATATATAATTTTTTCCTCTAGATGAAATTACTCTTCTGTACACCTGCGACGCTCATTATGGGGGGAGGAGAGGCAGAGAGGTAATGTAGTCTATCCCAACTATTACTCTTTTCTAAGATTAAGATCTACATCATCTATTTTTCGCTCCACTGTAAATATGTGTATACTAGTTTTTCGATTTTGTTTTTACTCACTATGTTGTAAATTTGCAAAACATTTAGTTTTTCGACTTTATAAGTAGCTTAATTTTTATGTTATTCTGACTTCTTGTCATCGCACTTGCATCTTATCAATTATATATATATATATATACTAGCTGACCCGGCAAACGATGTTTTGCCATATGAATTATTTCTAGAGTATGAAAATATATCTTATTTATTGTAAATGTGTGCGTATGTAGTATATGAGTGGAAGAGGCATGGAGTGCTGTGAACGATGACGGAATGTGAAAGTAACAGCACACCAAATAATATTTTTTTTTAATTTATTGCAACTTTTTCTTATAAATTATATATACAACGAATTCTGAAAATATTAGTCAACAATATTAATCTCTTAGTGCAATGGAGTGTACAATATTTTTTGTCATTCCATCTTTAGCTAACACAAATAAACTGGATGGTTTGCCCACTCGAGAGTATGCCACGTATCTGTGCGAAAAACATGGTGTGTTCAAATCTAAGACGCAAACAGACATTGTTTGGCCTTATCATTGCGAATGCCAATCTAATGTGGAACTGAATGCGTTTAAATTGAATTGGCACATCTGTGGGGGCATAATAGGCATAATAGGGATCGGCACATAATAGGGATTCGTGGAATTAATATACTTTCATCCCGGAATTTGTCATTTAAAATAATGACTTCGATGACGTTGTTCATTAATTTTTTAATGTCTAATCGCGTGCCGTTGCACAGCCAAGGTGGGTTCAAATTACGAAGCAAAATAACCGGAGATCCAACTTTGAGTACTAAATTATGCGGTGATATGCCAGGTAAATCCAATGAGTTTAAAAACTCTGTTGGAAAATTTGCAGCTTCAATGGGATCGCAAACTGCATCAACGGATTTGCATGTCACCAAGTTACCTGGCAATAACTGTTGCATCTACAGATTCAATTCGTTGACGTCCACATTTTTTGCTGCTAAAATCACCCTTTCTGCCAGCCACTCATGATGAATGCATTGCGTGTGTACATCGGGAAATATTAGGCTAATGAGAGCATCTTGTGAATCAATGATTGTGCAGAAATCGTCCGGTATTTTAAGCATCCAGTCTCATCCTTAGTAACCTTTCCATCACCGATATCTAACAATTGTTTTGAGAATGTTTCAGCAGATGGATCTTGAAGCATTTGGACGCGCATATTTACTTTTAGTAGAACTTTTTCAACATTACGCCAAAGTGGAGATGATCTCAAGAAAGCATTGATCTCATCAGCGTACATTAAACGCGGAATGACGTGAAGTGTTTGTCTGAAATCACCTGAAAGGAGTAACAGAGTGCCGCCAAATAATTTGTCATTATTTTTTTTATATCTTTCAATGTCCTGTTCAACGCCTCAAGCGATTTTTGTGTTCCATAGTGCAATCATCCCAAATGATAATTTTACAATGCCAGATGATGCAACGGCCAACGCGATGCCATTATTTGATCGTATTTCACCGAGAATTAGCGAAGTAATTAATGTTTTGCCAGTTCCACCTGGTGCATCTGGAAAAAAATCCACACTGTCCTGCTGAAACTGCGAGCATAATGCGGTCATAAATGCTCCTTTGTTTCTCATTCATTAGTGGAACATTGCGAGTAACAGTCGCTGCCATTTTTATCGTATTGTATTGAAGTTCACGATTCATGTCAGTGTTTAATAAATCAGATGCACTTCGATTTGGCGAAAGCATACCGAAATGACTGAGTGGCAATTTGGCAATAATAATGCAAAGATCCTCAATAAAAACCAGTGCTTCATTGTACATAGCATCGCTGAATACTATAGTTAGATCGTTGCAACGTGTGCGATATTGATACCGTATATCATCAATCATCGAATCTTTGTGATATTCTCATAACGTTTCTATATGGGCCGGGAAACATGTAGCTAATACTGTAGCAAATAGTAGACGATTTTGCTTTGCAGTACAGTTCAATGCTGCTTCAGCAAGCATACATTCCCACTGGTTGTCGTCTTCCAGCAAGCCGAGTGCAAAGCATGCATCTTTATACGTTGGATGCTGATTTCCATCGACTTTACATATATCTTGAAATGACAATGAGCCGGTGTAATTAACCAACAACAGTCGAAAATAAAAAGCACTCAGTCTGCCTTGGATTGACTGTAAATATTCTCCCCAAGGCGTTTGATTTGAATAAACCGGGACATGCATCAACCGGTGTGCCTTGCTTGTGGGGTGTCCATTTTTTTGAACCCATGTGAAACAGGGTGGTACTTCTGAGTAGAGTAATGTCCGTGCAAAGACGCCAAAAGCATCCGTACGATTACCCAATTCAAAAAATTTGGCGAGTGTAGTTTTTGGTGGATTTATAGCTCGGTCAATCGCTGTCTCGTTCGTGAAATATACGCTCTGACCGTTTTTAAGATGGACGGCTAAATGAATAACGGTTGGATCCCGTTCATTAATTGGGAAACCAAAGATACGCCAAACAGCTTCATTGGAGCTGATGTACCGGCCTATTTGGTACAGCGTTACTTCGTCGTTGTTATTAACTGGAAGAGCAGTCACATTGGTATTTTCAACTCGAAATACTGCTATATCATTGCCTTTATTCACATACTTGCAAATATATTTGATGCTCTTCTTTTAAGGGCATGCATAAGTATTAGAGTTTAATATGACTTGTTGCAACGTGCGTGAATATTATTTTTGATTTATTATGTTTCTATGTCTAGTTTGGGTCCGAATACGATTAAATAAAGATATATTTAAAATACACGTTAAATCTGTCCAAAAAATGAAAAAAAATTAAATACAAACCATTCTCGAATCCTTCTGAAGGTACACAGAAAATTTCATTTAAATCGGTCCATCCGTTTAGGAGGAGTTCAGTGACATACACACGAACAGACGAAATATATATATAAAGATATATATATATATATATATATATATATATATATATATATATATATATATATATATATATATATATATATATATATATATATATATATATATATATATATATATATATATATATATATATATATATATATATATATATATATATATATATATATATATATATATTAAATTTTACTGTTCTGTATGTTAGTCATTCGACCGTTGGATTTGGCAGTTTAATCTCAGATGAATAGGCTAGTGCCGCAAGGCAGATACTTCGATAAATGCGCTCACGTTCAAGTATCAAAAAAGAGAAACCAAAATTTATTTATCTACCACACCAAAATATTAATTATAATTAATATAACTTTCGATCATTGCAATATATCAGAGGTTTTAAATTATAGATTTTTAATTTAAACAATACGTCCGCCATTGAAAACTTCAGCCGGTAGATGTATTAATGAGTACATTATTGGAATTTATTCTTAGTCAGCCGTAAAATTCAGCTCATAGAAATTGACTCGTCTACATGTAATCCAAATCCTAGCTGCTCTGAATTTGTATAATTGTTTAGGTTTCTTCTAAAAAGTAGGTGGACACTTTTTTGTGAGAACACGTTTTTAGTACAAATAAAGCATTAATTCGATTTTTGTGTATAGAATATCATGGATTGACACCTATTAGAATGCTTTAAATCTACACATGTTGCAAATCATGTAGCCAGAATTTTTAGAATAAAGGTAATTTTAAAATGCGCCTTTGCAGTATTTTTTTTAATGCAAAATGTTTAACACACTTGGCAAACTCTTAAGGCAATTTTTTTTTTTATCTTTCTGACTACTTTCTAATCTTATAATACTGTTACTTCAAATATTATAATAGTCTAATACTTTCAAATTGGCTGTTTCGATATCACTAAAAAAAAATTCAAATGAAAGTGCTGTTGCTAGCAGCTCTTTTCTCGGCACTAATTTATGATCTATTAGTTAGTATATGATTCAAAAGAATATGAAATACATTTCCCAAAAAAATGAAATATTTATTTCCTTATAAAGAATTTCTACCATAAAGGTAATCCTTGTTATACACCTTTGCAGTGTTGCTTTTAAAACAAACAATTTAAAAGGCCTGACTTCTTATGTGTGAAACTCTCACGCCAAATACTATGTAAACATAAAAACTGCTGACATTTTTCTTTTTTAGCTAAAGTTAGCGGTTATGTTCTTGAAAATTTCTTGATCTATTTGTTGGGAGTCACAGCAAAATAAGTTTAGAACAAATTCCCAAATTAATCATTAGGTAAAGAACTTCTACAATAAAGGAAACCTTTGAAATACGTTACCTTTCAAAACACGGCATAGTATAAGTTAACATTGCGTCACGTAACGTCCAATAAACTTTTAGAAATTAGATTTTTGCTGTGGTGAATTTATGTCTTGTCTCCAAACCTAGAGGAAATTCCTTTAGACTGGGAAAAGGCGTGAATTTCCTGTACTCCAATGGTACGTGTAAAAAAGTCACTAAATTTAATATTTCTTTTAAGATCTATAACAAATTAGTAAAATCAAAGATTATTTACTTTTGTTGTTGAATGAGTTTTGATTCTATAATGATGCAATATGTTTGCCGTACACTATTTGATTTCCATCAGAGCGAATCTCATCCTCAAACAGTTTCTTGGTCCTTCGCCAAATGGTAAATAGGCGTATTAAAAATGCTTTTGCGGAGATGAATCCATGAATCTAGAAACAAATAAAATGGAATTCGATAATCATGTTCTAAAAGGATGAAGGATGAAAGAGTGACATTACAAAGCTTCAAGGACTCTGCCCATTTCTGCTAAAAATTGTTTTTTTTTTTTAAATTTATTTCAACTTAGCTTCAAATTAACATTAAAGCCGTGTTCCAAATTGATCAGATAAAACGCCAACACAAAATGAAAATGAAGGATTCGTTATTACAAAATGTTAAAATGAATCTTGTGATGTTACAACAATCGGTTGATTTAATTTTTTAAAAAATTATATGCGTTAGTTTAAAATTTTGGTCATCGAATTATAATAGGTCCTTAAGAAACTAAATATTTTTGGATATTTGAAATTAGAAAATATATTTTCTTTAATTATACAATTTAGTTTAGTTTAACTTCCATAACATCCACGTTCCATTATAAATGTTCGTTTTGGATATGTGGTCGAAGGTAAGATAATATTCCACAACGATAAAGTGATTAAATTTGAGGAATTTTTAAAAATCTCATTTTCATTCACGTAAATTTGATACTTTTTCATGGACACAACTGTATTTTACTAGAATTGAAGCATGAGCACTTCAGGAGCAATTACTTCAAATCATACGTACGGCGGCATACGGAATGAAACGTAAGAGTGTGAAATCTACTCCTTTTTAAGAAACTCCATTTTCATAGTGTTCAATTTCCATGGAATTTACTTAAACGAGGTGCAACAACTACACATTTTCGCCACACATACAAGGAAATTGCGAAATGTTTTCCAAAAGAAATAATTTTCGCCAGAACCACCTAAAAAAGCGAAAAGAAAAGCAAGGAAAAAGAGCACTGGAAAATAGCATAGGCAAACAGCACTACTTGAACACCTACTTGAATTTACTTCTTCAATAAGAATACACTGTGTGAGTTCGTTGCCAGACTCAAATTTACAATCTATATAATTTACTGTTCCACGAACGGTAACCACAATTCTTATTATTTACATTTTCATAGCATAGCGTAGCATTCGCCTCCAAGAAAATTATGATCCACGTTTCACCTCTCGGGATTAAATATTTCAGGATTTTGAAAATATTCATCGTCATAATGCATTGCGTAAAGTGGAAAAAGTATAATCATCCCCTTTGTCACCACTATCCCTGTGTCTCCTAATTTGTAATCTGCAGTTGCTACTCTACCTGACCTAAACAAATAAATGAATAAAAAATAAATTCAATCTAAATGGTATGTTTTAATATTAATCTGTCACAATTTTTGATCCTTTTGCTTAGTATGCTCTGGAAAATTTTTGTTTTCACTAATCTTATTATTCTCTCACAAATGTATTGATAATGTAGATTGATATGTAGTTACAAATATATTGATAGCGAAATGGTTACCATTCTTTTATTTATTTGGTTTTTGTTCGAATTTACTTCAGATTATAGAAAAGTAAAACGAAATTTGTTTATCTACCGCACCAAAATATTAATTATAATTAAGAAGTATTTTAATCTTTATAACATCAGCTAGCGTTCGTAAGTTTAGAATTAAATTTAAATAATACATCCGCCAGTGAAAACTTTAGATGGTAGATGTAATGAGTACGTATTGAGAATTTAATCTTACTCAGCGGCAAAATATCAATGCATAGAACTTGACTTGTTGGTATCTAATGCAAATGCTACGTGCTCAGAAATTGTTTTGGTTTCTTCACAATCATATGGTGGAAACTTTTCATTGAGAACACGTTTTTAGTAAAAATAAAGCATTAATTTGGTTTGTATTGTGCGTGTAGAATATCATAGATAAACCACAGTTTGAAAGCCTTAAATCTTTTATGTTGAGTTTCATATATATATTGAAAATATATACATGAAGCCGTGAGGGGTCAGTTGTTTGCTGACCTTGCAAAGATATGCGGTTCAATTCTCAGCGGAGGCTTTTTACAATGACAGTTGACCACTAAGGAGACATTGTCGACCCTAACTTCCATGTCGTGATATTTTTGCAGGAATGCTTTATACTTTTTTTTTAAACCAATAAATGAAATCTGATATTCTATAGCTTTATATAGAATGCCTAAAATTGACCGACAGAGTTCCAAATGATTATTATGATATTAGTTCCAAATGATATTTTATGCGCTACCGCCAAGCATTTAATGGAATGCTTAATGACAAACCGGCAAACGCGGGAAGTACAATTCCTAGTGAAATGGATCCGCGAATTAGGTAAGATCAAGTACTTGTATATAAATGCAACATTAAATTTGTTTCCCAATGTAATTATTATGGTCTGGTTAAATTGAAATTTATTAATTTCAATGGAAAATTCTGGCAGGAAAGGAATGCGCCCAATTTTACAAGGATATTTAAGTGAAAGAGAATTTGTACCCACCAATATGTATGTATCAGATGTACCGTTTAGTTTTGTTGGATAGTTTCTCTATAAGTTTAAACATGTATGCACATGCTTTTTTTCGCTATATATGCTCTTTAAGCTACAACATTACCATTGAGTTAAATACTCTGCAACATTCTGTAAAATGAGGCTCTTGTTTTCGTGAATATAACCTTATTGTGGACCTAATAATTGCCTCAAAATACTTTATAAGTGATAGAAGAAATGTTATTTCTCGTTTCTTCTACAAGAGTATGAATAGTTGAATGAAATCAGTTTGAATATGAGAGAATGAAATGCCAATTTGATTTTAAACTATAATTCAAAACAATGTGGCATTTCATACTTTTATACAAAACAACGAAATTATCGTTAAATTTAAAAAGCAAAACATGGTAAAATTAGCACAAATTTAGATAAGTAAAAACTATAGTAATATGTAGTTTGGAAAAAAAGCAAGGTGGCATTCTAGACATTTATACAAAACAACGAAATTATCTCTAAATTTAAAAACAAAGCATTGTAAAATTGGTACAAATTTAGATAAGTTAAAAAGTATAATAATGTATAAGTTGTTTTAAAAGAAAAGCAAGGTGGCATTTTATACTTTTACACAAAACAGCGAAATTATCTTTAAATTTAAACACAAAACAAGGTAAAATTAGCACAAATTTATAGGGTTGTTCGATAATTAATGTCGTTTTTTTTCATGTTTTCCAAAGTGAATTTTTTTATATTAACAACAAACATTAATCAATGATATATTGACCATTCTGTTGGATTACCTTTTGCCACCTTTCGGTAAGTTGAAAAATTCCACGTTCGAAAAAGCTTTGATTTTTAGAAGCGAAGAACTGGTCCAACTCATTTTTAATAGCCTGATCGGAATCGAAAGTTTTACCATTCAAATGGTTTTGAAGGGATCGAAACAAATGGTAATCCGATGGTGCTAAGTCAGGGCTATAGGGTGGATGTGGCATCAGTTCCCAATTCAGCTCCATTAATTTTTGACGAGTTATCAAAAATGTGTGGGGCTGGCGATATAATGATGAAACATAACTCTTTTGCGATTGGCCAGCTCAGGGTGTTTTTTCTTGATTTCTTTGTTCAATTTCGATAGTTGATGACAGTAGACATTTGAATCAATAGTTTGATTCCTTGGAAGCAGCTCAAAGTAGACTATCCCCTTGCATTCCCACCACGCAGAAAGCATAATCTTCTTTTGGTTATATTGGCTTTGGATGTCGATTGTGGGGGTTCATCTTGCTTGGTCCATGATCGTTTTCGGACTACGTTATCGTAAACAATCAATTTTTTATCACCCGTTATGATTCTTTTCAGAAATGGGTCGTTTTTGTTACGATTCAGCAAAGTTTCGCATATGTTAATGCGTTTGGTGAGGTGGATTTACTTTAATTCGTGAGGAACCCAAACATCCAGTTTGTTTAAGTAACCAAGCTGTTGTAAATGCAAGTAAACGGTTGAATTCGATATGTCGAGCTTCTCTGCTATCTCTCGAGTTGTCATACACCGGTTAGCTTCGATTAACTCCTTTATTTTGTCGTCATCAGTAGTGGTTGGACGTCCAGTATGTGGTGCATCTTGCAAATTAAAATTTCCAGCACGAAAGCGAGCAAACCAACGCTGACACTGGCGTTCAGTAAGGCAGTCCTCACCATAAACTTCCCACAATTTCTTCCGAGCTTGCACCTCATTTTTGCCCTTTCGGAAGTAAAACAATAAAATATGACGCTCTCTTTGAGTGTCCATTTTCAACTAAATTTTTAACCAACTTGTTGTTGACACTCTGGTTTTGACTAAAGAAAGTCTAATCTTTAAAATAGAATACAATAATATAAGCCACGCAATCACTACTGCGTTAAATATGCAATTCAAATCATCTATGAGAAAAAAAAGACATTAATTATCGAACAACCCGATATATCTAGGAAAGTGCCTCTTAATTTTTGGATTTAGGAAGACGTGCCTGTCTCTAGGACGAGATGAAAAGAAACTCGATTATTCAGGAAATCTTGCATATCCGTGTGGAGAATAAATACTATGATTTTATCAACTACATCACTTTTAATAATCCTTTCAAGCAGAGACAACCAATAATCAAAATAGACGGTAACGCAATAAAATCAGTAAATCACATCAAATACCTAGCTATAATATTAGATCATCATCTAAACTACCTAGAACCCATTAAATCACTAAGAACAAGAGCCACAACACTACACAATAATCTCATAAAACTAGCCCCAAGGACCTGGGGCATTAATACTAAAATGCTCAAACATTGGTACAAGACAGTGGCAGAAAAAGCCTTTACGTGCGCTGCAGCAGCATTGGGTACAGAATTAAATAAAACCGCGATCAAAGAGCTGCACAAGGTGCAGCGGTCCCTACTAGTCAGAATAACATGATCATTCAAAACAGCACCCACACCAGGTCTGAATGTTATGGCAGGTTTACCGCCATTGTACCTGCAAATCCAAAAAGAAGCACTACTAGCTAACACACTTAGATTCAATAAAAAAAACACACAATATAACATAAAAGCGGGTGATTATCAACAAAAGATAAAAACACATATCGTCCACCCGGCCCATAAGACTAGCCGTAAATACACTAACCTACCAACAAGTACTGGAGCTAGCAAGACAACGACGGTACAAATCTACACCGATGGCTCCAAAACAGACAATGGCGTGGGAGCTGCATTCTGTGTTTACCACAACAACCAACATACAGATACATACAAATTTACGTTAAAACAAGAAAACACAGTGTTTCAAGCAGAGGTTTTAGCCATCAAAGAAGCCATCAATTGGTTAGAGACACACAGCTGCAAAGATGCAACAATTTTCACAGACAGTCTGGCTAGTATACACGCTATTAGAAAAACGAAACAAAAAGACCCGCACGTGGCAACAACACAAAGACAACTAGAACACCTAGTCAGAAAATGCAACACACAAATACACTGGGTGGCAGCGCACATAGGTAATGAGGCAGCGGATCTAGCGGCTAAAGACGCAGCAGCAGGTCACGGGGTTCCCAGCGGTGTTCTGCTTCCACCATCGAGCCTAAGAAATAAACTTAAAAACATCACACAAAAACTTTGGCAAGCATACTGGGACGAAAATGAAAAAGGCTATACAACAAAATCATATTATCCTAAAGTAGACACAGACCGACTCATAGGCCATCCAGCAGCAATACAATTCCTTACAGGACATGGCTTCTTCCCCTCATTCTTACACAGGATGCAGCGAATAAACACAGACACATGCCCATGCGATGACACAGGTACCCCAAGTCACTACCTGCATGACTGCCCACTAACTGAATCGTAATAAATAATAATAAATAAATAAATAAAAAAAATACCTGTGACGTGACTAGCTATTTTATATTGTACTGTTATTGTCGATGTCCATCCTTTGAGTCTGTAATGTAACACTGCTAGTTAATCTATGTAAAATTAAATTGTCGCTGCTAGGCCGGGATAGCCTGGTCAGTGGGGTGCCGGGCCCATGTCCAAGAGTTCGTGGGTTCGGTCCCCGCCGGTCGAAGACTCCCCGTGTAGTAAATGGTGACCGATGCACGTTAAATCTGTCGAGTCTCAAAGTCCTCCATGTTCCCATAACAAATCAATACCTCTGGGGGTACAGATCCAGGAGTTTCCTTGTCTTCTGGATTGGTTCAAAATTACAAGGCTACGGGGTTAAACATTAGTAGTCGTAAACCCAAAAATTGGGTCGACTGTTCAACGGCGGTCATAAAATAAAATAAAGTAAAACACTTACACAAGATAGAAATTCATGCTATGGAGTTATCAATAGTTTTTAATAGCAGAGATGCCAACTTGCTCCGGACAGCAAATATATATTTTAAAGTGGTAGTTTATCAATAGTGATTCTTGGTTTAATAAATTCAAATTAGTAGATTTTTATCCACCACTATTTCTAAATAATTCGTAGGCTTATATAATTCACCACTTTATAGTAGTGATGGGCAATAACAGGGATTTTCAAATAACAGGTTCCAGCTGTTACGATGCAAAATAATACCTGTTCCAAATACCTGTTCCAAAATAACAGGTCTTAGAAAAAAATCTTCAACTTTTTTATACTTGAAAAATAGTTTAAAATGGCAAGTATTTTTGTAACAGATACATATTTTTCTATTAATTTCACAATATTATTAGGAAAAGTATTTTTTGTTTCTATGGGTAAGGTTTTTTCTAATTAATTTTTAAACTATATGAAAGCAATTATATATTAATTTCTCTTTTATTCTCTATTGTTAAGTGTTTTTCAATAATAAAAAAAGCAATTAATCAAGCTTTTAACACGTCATTTGCCTGATAATGTTTAAAACTTCAGTCAATTTTAGAGAAGATTATGAAGTCCTTTATTTTTATCTGCTACAGATTTTGAAAAAATAATGTTGAGACATTTTTCTGTGAATTCATAAATAACATCTGTATTTCTTAAAGACAAGTGTTATAGCATATTTCAAAAGTGTGTTGTACTTCTTCAATTCAGTATCGTTTTTTTCTTCAGTAAAATATTTACTTTTATGAATTAAACTGAGGTTTACTGGGGCTTTTTTTATCATTCAAAGTATTAGTTTTGAGTTTTCGTTATATTTATTTCATCAAATTTTCAGAAAACATCGTTTGACTCACAAAAAATTTACTCACAAAAAAGTACACATTTTCTTTTTAATACTCAAACGTGACAAAAGAAATATAAAACATATTTGCTTTATAAGTCTAATCTACAAAATATAAATTCTATACCATTTATACATTATGTAGCCAAATGCTCTGTTTCTTGTTCTCGAAGAATTCTAATAAAAAAATTATAAATCGATCCGTGACACACTGTGTATGATTTATCACAAATGCTTTAAAAGATCCAGGAGAACCTAAACATTTACAACTATATTTTTTCGTAATATTCGTCCTCTAGAATTTAAAGTTGACAAAAATTCAATTAAATATAAGCTTAAATTCTTTTACTGTGTAAACTTTTTTACGAAATAGATTATACAAAAACTTGCTTTAAACAAGATGTTTATTTGATACAAATTACGTTTTGTAGAAAGCAGGGAAGTTAGTGCTTATATAGAGGTTCCAGTTGAGTAACAAAATTTGTAAGTTCAAATATATAAATAAAGCTGATTAATTTTAAATCATTTGTTAAATCGAATATCTAGTAAACAAAGTTGTGTTTAAATTACTCTTTTTTTCAACTCCTGCAATTTTGGCAGGAGCCCCTATTTGCTGCCGCTCACCAGCCCCCATGTTTACTTCGCAACCATCGTCGTTTCTTTTTGCGAAACAGATCGTTTTCCCAGATCTGAAGGTACTCGCTTAATGTAAATATATTCTCGCCTTCGTTTAACCCTCTAACTACTATTCCTCAAAGATTTGTTTTGTGATTATTATTACGATCCCTTTGTTTCCTAATCACTTCATTCTAACGCCACTTTCGTAAAATTATTTATATTTTCTGACATAATAAATTTAGTGAAATTTACTGATAGTGATTTATAATTTCATTTACTTAAATACCTAAAAGTAGTCTAACTGCATACATTGCAACCCAGTTCAATGCAACTTTTTAAATATAATTCGAATAACATCAATTTATAGTTTTAAACTAAGAAAAATATATGTTTACTAAAATTTAATTGATTCAGCTTTACCAATTTGCACGAGCTAAAACATTTAACAAATTAAATACAGCAAGAGCATAATCCGATATTTTTTTTAACATTTCTAAAACAAAATTAAATATTCAAAATAAACACCAATATACGAATTTAGCATAATTTTTAAAGAAACAAGCCTTTTTATAACAATTCTAAACTTTTCTTGGATTATATAAATAATATTTTCATTTTAAAACAATTAGCACATTAATTTAAAAATATCACATACTATGTAGCCGTTAATGATAATTTTTATATCAAGTAAAATTCAAACCATTAAGGGACAAAAATTCGCCAAATTAACTGTAACAGATTTTTTTCCTTTCCTGCAGAATATTATCATTTAAAAATATATTATTTACTTTCTTCAAAAATTCAAAATAAATAAATCTCTTAAGCAACAAAATAATAGGCAATGCCAGAGAGACATCTATTTGTATGCGAGTGGACGAAATTCAGCGAAATAACAAATCACTCTTCACGTAGAACATTGATTGAATTACCACAACAAATAACTACGACGGAAGTAAAGGACACGCCTTCATTTAAAGATATTGAGAGTCAATTCGCGACCTCGAAGGTCACGGTCGATCTCGACCTCCAAAACGAAAGCCGAAAAAGAAACCCGCAGCGAAAGCTAGGGAGGTGGGGGGCCAACGGCGTAAAGAGGTGTCTGGATTCTCCAGGTAAAACTCCTTCCCCCAAAAGACGATTGTAATTAATACAGTAAACACAGTAGGTAGCAGAAATAGCCATTAAAAAAAATGTGGAGCACTTTCAAGTAAATGCAGGCACAGTTACTCTATTGAAAACAATTCACTATTTCAAACAAAATATTCTGAATTTTTTATTAAATGTATAAAATTTATACATTTAATTACCTAAAACTTCATTACTTAACTTCCTAAATAGGTTCCTAAAAAAAATAATAGCTATGTAATTAGTTTTTGAGTCCTTAATCGCTAACTGTAGGCTTCCTTTGTTAATATAGCTTGCATGCATATAAAGAAAATATAGTGTTTAAATATGGCTTGAATAGAACATACTAAACATACTAAGATGTCTACAACATATTAAATATAGTTTTAATAATTTTAACAACCCCTTTTTATATTGAAATAAAAAGTAAAAATATTTATTGCTTATCATATGCCCGAAAATCCAAAGAGCATGGAAGACAGGTCACCGTGCCCAGCATTGCTGCAAATTAGCTTAAACTGCAAAATACTAGGAAAGGCTGTGACAAAATACTAGCTGTTCCAAAATATTCCCTGTTCCAATACTAGCCTGTGACAAAATATTCCCAGTTCCAATACTAGCGCCTGTTCCAATATTTGCGCCTGTTCCAATATTTGCGCCTGTTCCAGATACTAGCTGTTCCAAAATATTCCCTGTTCCAATACTAGCTGTGAAAAAATATTACCTGTTTCAAAATATTCCCAGTTCCAATACTAGCGCCTGTTCCAATATTTGCGCCTGTTCCAATATTTGCGCCTGTTCCAATATTTGCCCCTGTTCCAGATACTAGCTGTTCCCTGTTCCAAAATACTAGCCTGTGATAAAAATAACAGGCTGTTCCGATATAGCATATTTAAAATACTAGGTGGTAGTTTTATTAATAATAGGTTGTTAAGACACAGAAGTAGAACCACAAGCGGGGGGGGGCGAGCAGTGGACTAGCAATAATTTAATTTTTTTTTAAATTTAAACCATAGAAACTCTATTTTTTTACTAAGAAATTTAAGACACCCTAAACGTATTTTAACAATATAATTGCAGAATAATCATTTCCTTAGGAGTGAAATTAAAAAAAAAAGGCATTTAATGATTTACTTCGGGCGCAAAATAATTTTAGCGAAACGAAATTTAAGTACTATTATTAATTTATGATTGGAATTAATATTTAAGTTTATAGAACGACATCTAGTTTTATTGGAACTAAAATTTATGACTTCTATTACAGCTCTTATATTTTTTAGACTATGAAAACACAGATATTGAGATTCACCATAATTTCACATATACGTAACAAAACTTATCGTATGCTACTCACGTCCCGCAGTGGACTGATCGTTAAATTCTGCTACACGGTTCCCATCAGATCTCCGAAGTCAAGCATCACTGGCTGCCGTCAGAGTGCGGGTGGGTGACCACTTGGATCAGTCTGCGTAGGGACCGAGGGAGTGCGGTACGGGTCCTCGTTAAACTGTTTTACCGTAAAGTGCTCCAATTCGCGTGCAGGTCGTCGGGCTACCGAAGCGGGGATGCCATCCCCTCTACAAAGGATCAAAATTGTGATGGTATGTCTTCGGATCATCCTCAGGGATGCTTCACAAACCGTCGCCAATAACCCATTGTGCAGCTCTTGTGCGACATAAGTGAACTACAACGTATGCTATTCACTCGAGAAGTTTTTAATTCTTGCTGCTGCAAGTAAACAGTTTTTAAAGTCTATAAATTGCTTTTAAGTTTAGAAATATCATGCTTACACTTACAGGGAGGGGAAAAAAAAGACTGTTGAAAACATTTTGTTCTATTGATCGGATTTTCACGTTTTAAATGCTATCTATAATAAGTCAAATTCTTTGACTAAACCGATCTTTTGTTCGTTGAATTTGGGTTATTTGTTTTTCCTTTTAATTCTATTTAGGCTTGTTAATTTTACTTTTTACATATTCCATGCAAAAAAAATAAAATAATAATAATAATAATGATAATAATAAATAAAAAAATAAAATAAAAAAATTTAAACGAATTAAAAATTTTTATTCATTGTTATAAGATTTGTTTAACTAAGAGAAATACAATGTATTTTTGAAATTATTACTTAATTTATACTAATTTGTTTAATAATGGTTGACACAATTTTGAATACCAAGGCACATTAACTCATGTATCATTTTAAACTACGTAATTTTAAATGACACAATGCAAAATTCGAATGAAGTCTTGTCTTTTTGAAATTTTTTAACTTAGAAACGACTTGATCAATAATGTTCAAATTTTGCATTTTAAAATTGCACAAAAATGATGTAAAATTTACATAGCTTAAATTTTAGTTTTCTTCTAATTTTAAATAACAAACAATAATAGATAATTATTTAAAATTAATTTTTACATTCAATTTTCTTTGGATAAATATATTTTTTAATTGTGTGATCAATATTTCCAACTAGCTTTAAAATTTCTTGAGATATGGCGATCTATACTCGTTAAATTATTAAATTTAAAACAGCTCTAAAAAAATTATAATACTAGAAATACAAAACTTGTATAGACTCTCGCAATGTCTGGCTACGGCCCTGTAATAATAAATAAAACGTGATTTTTTTTTCTCATTGTAAACTGTGCAAAGATTGCCAAAAAACAGTTTAGCATTTTTTAAAAAAAGTAGAAAAATAAATTTTTGCCAAGATAATTGAATTAAAATTTTTGCCTAGTATTTTGGAACAGGCCTTTGGAAGTAACCTGTTATTTTTATAACAGGTATGATTAAATAACAGGTTCCAAATACCTGTTCCAGAAAATATTGGACATCTCTACTTTATAGTACTTTTATAGTTCTATGCCTTGTAAAAAGCAAGAAAAAATAATCAAATATTTGCAACATTTCTTTGTAGTTATTTTACCGTTTTTTAAATTATTTTGGCGTGTCCGGAGCAGTTGGCATCTCTGTAATAGTAAGGAAAATGTTCATTTTTTGATGCTTTTACGCTGTCTCTGATTTATCGCTGCAAAATAATTGCAAATCACATAAAATTTTATCGTTTTACCTAACAAGTGCTTAGTATGCTCTGAAAAGTTTTTGTTTTCACTAATATTATTCTCTCACCAATGTATTCATAATTATTATTAGCTGATATAGTTGATTGATATATACTTACAAATATATTGATAACGAAATGGTTACCATTCTTTTATTTATAAGCTTTTTACAGAATTTACTTCAGATTATAGAGAAGGAAAACGAAATTTGTTTATCTACCACAGAAAAATTTTAATTATAATTAATATACATTTTAATCTTATAAACTGCACCAAATGTTCTGTCGTTTTTCATAGAATTAAATAATACATCCGCCAGTTAAAATTTCAGCTGGTTGATGTAATGAGATCATAATGAGAGATTAATTTTATTCAGCGCATGAAACATGACTCGGGATATAATCCAAATGCTAACTACTCTGAAATTTTATAATTGTTAAGGTTTCGTTACAATTGCATGAGGACACTCTCTTTACTGAGAACGCGTTTTTAGAACAAATAAAGCATTAATTTGATTTGAGAGTGTAGATTATCATAGATAAAACACAGTTTGAATGCCTTAAACCTTTTATTTTGAGTAACATTTATATAGCAAATATATATGAAGCCGTGAGGGATCAGTGGTTTGCTGAGATTGCGAAGATATGCGGTTCAATTATGAGCGACGGCTTTTCGCAATGACAGTTGACCACAAAGGAGTCATTTGGGACCCTCAACCTCCATGTACTGATATTTTTGCAGGAATGCTTTTTTTATCACTATATGAAATCTGGATTTTATAGCTTTATTTAGAAATATGTATACCGATTTATTTATTAGCCTAAAATTGACCAACGAAGTTCAAAATGATTATTCTGATACTAGTTCAAATTGATATTTTATGTAGTAGTACCAAGCATTAAAGGGAATGCCTAATGACAAACGCGGGAAGTACAATTCCTAGTGAAATGGAACCCCGAATTAGGTAAGATCAAGTACTTGTATGTCAATGCAACAATAAATTTGTTTCCAATGTAATTAAAATGGTTCAGTAAAATTGAAAAGTATTAGTTTCAACGGAAAATTCTGGCAACGAAGGAATGCGCCCAATTTAACAAGCATAATAAGTGAAAAAGAATTTGTACACATCAATAAGTATGAATCAGATGTACCATTTAGGTTTGTTGGACAGTTTCTTTATAAGTGTAAATATGTAAGCACGTGCTTTTTTCTGATATATATGCTCTGCGTCTTTAAGCTTCATCATTACCATATAGTTAAATACTCTATAACATTCTGTTCTGTATACTAGTTTTTCGGTTTTGTTTTTACTCATGCCGTTGTAAATTTGTACATATTTATTTTTTCGACCATCTAAATAGCTTATTTTTTCTGTTAATCAGACTTCTTGTAATCGCACATGTATCTTTCCAATTATTATTCAAATCATTTTTTTTTTGTATATATCGCACATTTTACTGTTCTGTATATAAGTTAATCAACTGCATTCGCCCGTTGAATTTGGCAATTTAATCTCAGATGAATAAGCTAGTGCCACAAGTCAGGTACGTCGATCAATACGCTCACGTTAAAGCATTAAAAGAGAGAATGACATTTCTTATCTACCACAACAAAATATTAATAATAATTATTATACTTCGTAATCTTTTTAATGTAGCGATTTACTACTTGACAAAAAAACATAAAATACATTCGCCAGTGAAAAACAATAGCTGGTAGATGCAATGACTACATTATGAGAATCATCGTATAGAACTTGAATAGTCGGCATATAATCCAAATGCTAACTGCTCTGAAATTGTTTAGGTTTCTTTAAAATTGTAAGTGTACACTTTTCTGAGAGAACTGGTCTTTGATACAAATAAAGCATTACTTTGATTGGTGTGTGTAGAATATCATGGATTAACCCCTAGTTAGAATGCTATGTATCTTTTATTTTGGGTTGCAAATCAGGCATCAAGAATTTCTAGAATAAAGGTAATTTTGAAATGTGCCCTTGCAGCCTTTTTTTTCAAATGCAAAATGTTTAACGCTCTCGGCAATCTCTTAAGGCAATTTATTTGTGTTTCTGACTACTTCTTAATCTTATAATACTGTTACTTCAAATATTATAATTGTCTAAGACTTCCAAATAGGCTGTTTCGCTACAACTATAAAAATCTCTAAATGAAAGTGCTGTTGTTAGCAGCTCTGTTCTCGACGCTAATTTATGATCCATTTATAAGTATACCATTCAAAAGAATATGAAATACGTTTCCAAGAAAATGAAATATTTATTTCCTTATAAAGAATTTCTACAATAAAAGTAATCCTTGATATATACCTTTACAGTGTTGTTTTTAAAACAAACAATTTAAAAGGCCTGGCTTCTTATGTGTGCCGCTATCACGTCAAATACTATGTAAACATAAAATTTTCCATTGTGCAAAATTTTAGTTGCTACCACTGCGAAAAATTTTCAAATGAAAGAGCTAAAGAAAGCTGCAACGTTCTTTGAAATTTTGTGATAAAGGGAACTTTTGAAATTCGTTACCGTTCAAAATACTGTATTGTATAACATAAAGAAACATTGCGTCACATAACTTCCAATGCATTTTTAGAAATTTTTTGCTGTGGTGAATTATAGTTTTTTTCTAAACTAAGAGGTAATTACTTTGCACTGAGAAAAGATGTGAATTTCCAGTACTCCAATGGTACCTGTAAAAAGAAGTCACTGAATTTAATACTACTTTTATGATCTATAAAAATCAATTAGTAAATTCAGAGATTTTTAACTTTTGTTGTTGAATGAGTTTTGATTCTGTAATGATGCAATATTTTTGCCTACATAATTTGATCTCCATCAACGCGAATCTCATCCCCAAACAGTTTCTTGGTCCTTCACCGAATTTTAAATAAGCGTACTGAGGATGCTTTAGTGGAGATGAATCCATGAATATGGAAACAAGTGAAATGGAATTCGATAATCGTGTTCTGAAAGGATGCAAGTGACATTATAAGAAGCTTACACTGATAAATAAGATAAAGATATAAGCAATGGCGTTTACCTTTTATAAAGTCGTTTGTTATGCTGATTTCAAATTGGAAAACCGCTTTGCTCTTTTACAACAGGTATTGAAGACATTAGGCAGACTTTGAAAATTTACGTTATATTCCGTAAGCTTCCATACGTAAGATTTGAAGAACTCTTTTTTTGAAATCTTACTAAGCGTTCCGTAGTGTTGGCTTGACTTTACAAAGCTACAAGCACTCTGCCCATTCCTGTTAAAAATTGTTTTTTTTTTTTAATTTATTTAAATCTAACTTCAATTTAACATAATGTCCGTGTTACCAATAGATAAGAATAAAACGCGAGCACAAAATGATAATGAAGGATCCGTTATTACAAAATGCTGAAATGAATCTTTTGATGTTACAA
Source organism: Parasteatoda tepidariorum (assembly GCF_982258835.1). Taxonomy (NCBI): domain Eukaryota; kingdom Metazoa; phylum Arthropoda; class Arachnida; order Araneae; family Theridiidae; genus Parasteatoda; species Parasteatoda tepidariorum. Next base: position 12,441,765 of record NC_141759.1, read on the forward strand.
CAATCGGTTGATTTAATTTTTTAAAAAGATTATATGTTTCTGTTTAACGTTTTGGTCGTCGAACTATAATAGGTCCTTGAGAAACTACATATTTTTGGTTATTTGAAATTAGAGAATATATTTACTTTAATTATACGATTTAGTTGGAAGAAGTTTTACTTCCATAATATCCAAGTTCCATTGTAAATGTTTGTTTTGGATGCGTGGTCGGAGATAAGATAATATTCCACAACGATAGCGTGATTTAACCCTTTCGCGCCGACTGTCACAAATACGTGACAGCAAAAAACCGTATCAATCAGGGTAAAAATATAAAACTGGTAATCAAAGTATTTCTTTAGCAGTTTATTTGTAGGCGGAGTTATAATTTTTTGATTTATTTAATTCACCATTACTTTGTTCAAAATAAAACTATTTAGTTATACTTTGAATTAACATTGATTATATATATGATTAAACTAACAATAGTTAAAATAAAAGCAAAGTAAGTCTGTCAAATTAGTAACGACTACATTAAAGTTACCGTTTTTTATTTAATTGCAACTTGATTCTGATTTTGTACGAATGCTTTTCTGAATCACCCGTCCCCAAGGGGTTAATTAAGGAATTTTTAAAAAATCTCTTTTTCATTTACGTAAGTTTGTTACTTTTTCCCGGACACAACTGTATTTTACTGGAATTGAAGCATGCGCACTTCTGGCGCAATTTTTTCAAATCATACGGAATGGAACGTAAGACTGTGAAATCTACTCCCTTTTGACAAAAATAAATTTTCATTGAACAATGTTCAATTTCCATGGAATTTACTTAAACGATGTGCAACAACTACACATTTTCACCACAGATACAAGTAACTTGCGAAATGTTTTCCAAAAAGAATAATTTTCACTAGAACGAACTAAAGAAGCCCCAAAGGAGCGAAAAGAAAAGCAAAGAAAAAGAGTTCTGGAAAAAAGCATAGGTAAATAGCACTACTTAATACCTAACTTCATGAATTTACTTCTTCAATAAGAATACACTGTGTGAGTTCGTTTCCGGACTGAAATTTGCAACCTAAATAATTAACTGTTCCACGAACGGTTACCATAATTCCGATTATTTACATTTTCATAGCATAGCATAGCATTCGAAACCAAGAAAACTTATGATCCATGTTTTACCTATCGGGAATAAATATTTCAGGATCTGGAAAATATTCAGCGTCATAATGCATTGCGTAAAGTGGAAGAAGTATATTCATACCCTTTGTCACCACTATCCCAGCGTCTCCTAATTTGTAATCTGCTACTCAATCTGTCCTAAATAAATAAAGAAAGAAAAAATAAATTAAGTCTAAATGGAATGTTTGAATATAAATTTTTCACAATTCACAGATAACTTAAAACAGACATTTGCAAAGAGACAAAACTTTCAGTTTAATCAAAAGTTATCAAAATATATAAATTATGGATTTATTTTGATAATAACAGAGATGCCAACTTGCTCCGGACGGCAAATATATATTTTAAAGTGGTAGTTTATCAATTCTGATTCTTGGTTTAATAAATTCAATTTAATAGATTTTTATTCACCACTATTTGTAAATAATTCGTAGGCATATAAAATTCTCCTCTATCTAGTATAATGTATTTCAATACCTCTTAAAAAGCAAACAAAAATAGTCATCTATTAGCAAAATTTTCTCTGTTGTTATCTACCGATTAATTAATTATTTTGGCGTGTCCGGAGCAGTTGGCATCTCTGTAGTAACAGTGTTACCAACAGGCCTAAAATTACCTACATATAAAGACGGGAAAACAGTAAAAACTGGTAGAAAATAAATTTCGTTTTCAACTTTTTTTCGGAAATAATAAAATATCCATAGCCACCAAATTTTTTTCACGGATACAATTTATATATTGAATTACTTCTTTCCCGAGAAAAAATTAACAACAATGATTTGTTTATTGTTAAGAATAGATTTACTTCTCCCGAAAATTTTCTATTATTGAAATAGTTCCTCTACCAGTATTTCCTGTTTTCCGTCTCGCCTTCAGGCCTGGTTACCAGATTTAGAATCAGATATTTTATTAGATAAAATGTAATATTGTTTATCGCAAAATCTATCGCTAATTCAAAGATGCATGGTCAAAATTAAAGATCAATCCCTGCATGTTTCACACGTTGAGCGCCGCCAACGCTTGCGGTAATATAGCGGTCATGGCTTGAAACTTGTTAAAACTGAAATCTAAGTACTTTCGCGAGGGAAAAGTCGCGGGTAACAGCTAAACGGATAAAATGTTTGGCTAATGCATTGTTTAAAGCTAATTTACTAGTTAGGATTGGAAAACGGGTTGAAAAATTAGAATATTCAATTAACCTCAGTTGTGCTGTACGTTAGACTTTGATATCATTAAAGTTTATATATTGTTAAAGATTGTTTTGAAATTCTACTAAATATGAGCACCGAAGGCAGTTGCTGAAATATTAAGGTATATATTAATGTTTAATATAAACCTTAATGCAATCCCTAAACAAATTATTAGACGCACTATAAGATTTCATGTAAAATCTTAATTATCATGTGATACTATACAGCTTTATTGTTTTTACTCTGGTTTGCACTTGCAACCAGCGTTCGTGTATCATTTGATTAAATTAGACGATATATAATAAAAATTCGATGAATCGATAAATTTAGACGATATATTATATAAATTTGAAATAATTATTATATTAAGTATTGTATTTGTATATAATAATTAAGCCAAATTATTAGATGCTCCGTAGTGTTTTAATAATTGCATGTTTTGCACAAGTATTTTTAACTTTTATATTTAAACATACAAGTAATGGGTTTTTATTCAGGAGATTTTGTATATACTTCCTATTTGTATTTATTTTTAACGTATTGCATTACAATATGATACCAAATAATACACGGACCTAAGCAAGAACAAACCGGTTATATATAAAATTATTTATTATAATATCGTATAAAGTTGGGCAGAAACGTTTTAACTATATAAAACATATTATAAGGATGATGATGATCATCAGCATTATCATTAAAATTTATCTGGGAGCCTGAGACCGTCAAAGTCCCCTTTCTGACTCATCTTGAAATTTTATCTTTAAGGTGGATCTTTCTGGTAATTTGATTGCAATTTGGACTGAAAAGAAAATCAAATATTTTGTATTTTAGATAAAGTTGCGTAGCTACAAAAATAAGCTACCGTGGTCTGAGGTTTAAGTCTTATCTTAAGTTTTCAAAAGTAAAAGTTTTTTTAAAACCTGCGGTGTCACAATTTAAGGTCTTTTCAAAAAAATTGAAATTTTGTTTTGCAATATAATAATCTAAAAAATCTATGTTGAGACCGCGATGTAAGCTCTTATTTCGGATAAACAATCTTGCAACAAAAAAAATCTAAATTTTAATTATAACAAATAGAAAGTAAACAGATCTTTAAGATCATTTAAAGAATCAAATTTACTTAATGCTTGAACATTCTAATCGAAATATATTCATATCAAGAATAAAAAGTTATCTAAATATATCGATTGTCAAAGTGATCTAAAAAACTAGGAACTGGTGGGAAATCAACTTGCTATCCAAAATGACCGTCAGCGAAATCTATCAAAACATTTTCTACCTTTGATTTCATTTTGTGGACAGAAATAAAACAATATTGAAATTTTTTTATCTACCACATCAAAATATAAATTTCAATAAATATAAATTTTAATCACATGGGCTGGTAAATTTTTAAACTATTTTCACATCAAATTTAAATAATGCATCCGCCAGTGAAAACCTCAGCTGGTAGATGTAATGAGTACATTATGAGAATTTATACTTAGTACTCCAAATTCTACCTGTTCTGAAATCGGATAATAGTTTAGGTTTCTTTAAAATTGTGGGTGTACACTTTTATGTGAAAAGGCGTCTTTAATACAAATAAAGCATTACTTTGATTTGTGTGTTTAGAATATCATGGATTAACCCCAAGTTCGAATGCCTTATATCTTTTATTTCGATTTATATATGTTGCAAATAATGCATTAAGAATTTCTAAAATAAATGTAAGTTTGAAATGTGCCTTTGCAGTATATTTTTTAATGCAAAGTGCTTAACGCACTTGGCAAACTCCTTGGCCAGGGACTGTACCTAAGGTGGTTTAATATGTACCGTTGGTAATATATTTAGGTGAAATATGTTAAGCTAATATATATTAAGGTTTAATATATTAAAGAGTGTATTAAACCTTACTGTAATAAGGTTCAAAGGCCAATTTTTAAGGCTTTGTGTAACAAATCGTAAAAGATCTGCGCGTGAAGCAAAATTGCTGAGCTGCGTCAGGTGAAGTCGTTGTTGTAACACAGTAATGCAGGGCTTCCAACTTTTTACACTTTGTAATAATTTATTCTAACTACGTTTTAATTTCAATCTATTATTTCTTAATAATTTGAATTTATCTTTCACACCACAAGATATAAATGATTTAAAAGTTCATATACAAGGCCACATAGGTCTAATTTTTCCTTGTCGAATATTATAAAATGATGGTAAAATCACCCATCACTTTGAAAGTTTTGGATTTTTAAGTGTCTACCACTGTATAAAATATTTTGCATACAGTTTAGTAGCTGACAGGTCTGGTATAACATCACGTACCTGCCAACGATTCATCCTTTGGAGAAGGATTTACCCAAGAAACAGTAAAATGGTAATTAAATTATAATTTTAGGCAGATTACATATTTTGCATTTTGGAAAAATTTATACGGAGTACAATAAACAGTAGAGATGTCCAATATTTTCTGGAACAGGTATTTGGAACCTGTTATTTAATCATACCTGTTATAAAAATAACAGGTTACTTCCAAAGGCCTGTTCCAAAATACTAGGCAAAAATTTAAATTCAATTATCTCGGCAAAAAAAATTTTCTACTATTTTTTTAAAATGTTAAACTGTTTTTTGGCAATCTTTGCCCAGTTTACAATAAGAAAAATAAGATCACGTTTTATTTATTATTTAGGGCCGTAACCAGACATTGCGAGGGTCTGCGACAAGTTTTGTATTTCTAGCATTATAATTTTTTTTGGAGCTGTTTTAAATCTAATAATTTAACGAGTATAGATCGCCATATATCAAGAAATTTTAAAGCAAGTTGGAAATATTGATCACACAATTATAAAATTTATTTATCCAAAGAAAATTGACTGTAAAAATTAATTTTAAATAATTATCTATTATTGTTTGTTATTTATAATTAGAAGAAACTAAAATTTAAGCTATGTAAATTTTACATCATTTTAACTGTGTAATTTTAAAATGCAAAATTTGAACATTATTGATCAAGTCGTTTTTAAGTCAAGAAATTTCAAAAAGACATGACTTCATTCGAATTTTGCATTGTGCCATTTAAAATTACGTAGTTTAAAATGATACATGAGTAGGACTGGGCGATATTAGAAATTATATATCGTGATATATCGTCAGTTTTGCATCGCGATATAGCGATGTATCGCGATATAGTATTTTTGAATTTCATTTACTTTAAGGCACAGAAAGTCAGATTTCTATCAAGACTTCATACGCATATTGATTTAAATCAATTTATAAATTTGAAAATATATATGTTTTGCTAAAGAAAGATATTAAATAAATTGACTAAGATGTACAAATCTTACTTAAAATATTTATTGAAAAAATGTGTGTAGATACAGAATGAAATATTTGCACTTCTTTATCGTTTATAAGGTATAAGCAGTCTTAATTTAAGTTAACCCCTAAAACACCCTTAATGAAAAAAAATATTGTTATTAAACAAAAGCTGATTTTAAAATTTCAAAATGTATTTTAATTAAAATAAAAGTTAGATTGACTAAAAGCCGAAGTTTAAAATTAAAAATGTTCGAATTTTAAACTAAAAAGTAAACATAAGATTTGTAATAATTTCTTAAAATTTTCGTTCTCTGAAAGATTTCTCAGTTTAAAAATAAAAAGGGAATTTTATAAAGATATCTAGCTGAAATTATTGAAAGAAAATTTAAAAAATTAAAAAAAAAAGCTTGTTAAGAAATTCATTATACACTTAAAACAAAGTGTTAAAAATATTTTTTTTTTTTAAAAAAAAGAAACTTTTTTTAACAAATTAATATTTGCTTGTACTATTATGCGTAAATAATTACAGAATTATTAAGTTCGATCGTAATGTTCAAATTCTTAATGAAGAAGTAAACACAAGTTTTGTTATATTTTCTAAAAAGGATCACGCAAATAACAAAAGATTTCTTAGTTTAAAAATAAAAAAATAAATAAAAGTGAAATTTATCAATATATTTACCTAACAGCATAGGAACAAAATTTAAAAAATAAGTTCGTTAAAAAATTATTTGTATGCTTAAAACAAAGAGCTAAATAAATTTTAGAAAAAAAATGCTTCTTAAACACTATTTTTATTATTATTTCATATAAATAATTAAATTAAATTAAATAATGACCGAATTATGAACGAAAAACAAAATAAGGCAAAGTTTCTTAATTAAATTCTTAAAAATAAAAACAAAAGAATTGTGATATTCGGTAATATATTTAGCTAATTAACTAATAATATAAAACGAAAATTAAAAAAAAATAATGATTTTACTCTCTAATAAAACGAAGTAGTAATTGATAAAAAAAAAAAAAAAAAAGAAATGAATAAAATTCGCAAACTTTTCAAATTCTTTTGAACAAATAAAGTTTATTGACTTATGTCCAAAAAATGAGTTTTGTTTTAACTTTATTTCTAAAACTAAAAACAACTCAAGATTTATAAATTTAAAATCAGTAATAGAAGCCCATTAAATTATTAGAAGTTTTATCCGAAAGGTTTTTAATAAATTAAAAGAAAGTAAAAAAATAACCTAACAAATTTATTTACTTTATAATTTAATTCCTTATGGGTGCCTTAAATTAGATTTCCGATAATTTTCACATTTAAAAATATAAAAAAGTTTTGTCAGAAAATAAATAAAAAACTTACCTAATTAATGAAGAAACTTTTCCTTATAAATTCTTTTCAATAATAGATTGCGTTCAGAACAAGGTTACGACGGCGATCACGAAGTTAATCCCATTGAAAATATTCTACAAGAAACGATTTCAAATCGCGAAGTTGCGAAAACGAACATGTGATATAACGATATAAGGTCTCAAAAGTGATTCTGATTCTACCGCTCATCAGTCAAGGCCGTCTCAACATAACGAAACAATATCGTCTTCCACAGCGCGAGTTGGCATCGGAACGTAAGAGAAAGTCCTTGCGTGTATCGCTATATCGCTATATCGTTATATCGTCTTCTTCACTCGACGGCTTAAATCAGATTTCTGATGCATCGCTTGGAATGAAAGTCGCTGTATCGGTTTGCCGATATAGGCGTTAAATCGATATGTCGCGATATATCGATTTATAGCCCAGTCCTATACATGAGTTAATGTGCCTTGGTATTCAAAATTGTTTCAACCATTATTAAACAAATTAGTATAAATTAAGTAATAATTTCAAAAAGATTACATTGTTACATTGTATTTCCCTTAGTTAAACAAAATTTTTTAATTCGTTTAAATTTTTTATTTATTTATTTATTTTTTTTGCATGGAATACGTAAAAAGTAAAATTAACCAGCCTAAATAGAATTAAAAGGAAAAACAAATAACCCAAATTCATCGAACAAAAGATCGGTTTAGTCAAAGAATTTGACTTATTATAGATAGCACTTAAAACGTGAAAATACGATCCATAGAACAAAATGTTTTCAACAGTCTTTTTCCCCCCCCTTTAAGTGTAAACATGATATTTCTAAACTTAAAAGCAATTTATAGATTTTAAAAAACTGTTTACTTGTATCAGCAAGAATTAAAAATTTCTCGCGTGAGTAGCATACGTTGTAGTTCATTTATGTCGCACAAGAGCTGCACAATGGGCTATTGGCGACTGTTTGGGAAGCATCCCTGAGGATGATCCGAAGACAGGCCATCACAATTTTGATCCTCTGCAGAGGGGATGCCATCCCCACTTCTGTAGCCCGACGACCTGCACGCGAATTCGAGCACTTAACGGTAGAACAGTTTAACAAGGACCCATACCGCACACCCTCGGTCTCTACGTAGACTGATCCAAGTGGTCACCCACCCGTACACTGATGGCAGTCAGTGATGCTTGAATTCGGTGATCTGATGGGAACCGTGCTGTAGAATTTAACGATCAGTCCACTGCGGGACGTGAGTAGCAAACGATAAGTTTTGTAACGTATATGTGAAATCATGGTAAGTCTCAATTTCTGTGTTTTCATAGTCTAAAAAATAAAGAGCAGTAATAGAAGTCATAAAATTTTGTTCCAATAAAACTAAATTACGTTCTATAAACTTAAATTTAAATATTAATTCCAATCATAAATTAATAATAGTACTTAAATTTCGTTTCGTTAAAATTATTTTGCGTCCGAAGTAAATCATTAAATGCCTTTTTTTTTATTTCATTCCTAAGAAAATGATTATTCTGCAATTATACAGTTAAAATACATTTAAGGTGCCTTAAATTTCTTAATAAAAAATAGCCTTTCTAAGGGTTTAAATAAATAAAAAATAATTTAAAATTATTGATAGTCTACTGCTAGCCCCCCCCCCTTGTGGTTCTACTTCTGTGTTTTAACAACGTATTATTAATAAAACTAACACCAAATATTTTAAACATGCTATATCGGAGCAGCCTGTTATTTTTATCACAGGATAGTATTTTGGAACAGGCGATATTTTTTCACAGCTAGTATTTTGGAACAGGCGATATTTTGTCACAGCCTAGTATTTTGGAACAGGCGATATTTTATCACAGCTAGTATCTTGGAACAGGCGATATTTTGTCACAGCTAGTATTTTGGAGCAGATGGTATTTTGTCACAGCCTAGTATTTTGGAACAGGTGAAACAGGCTAGTATTTTTGAACAAATTTGTATTTAAAAATAGGTGAGAATTTTGTGATAGTCAAGCCTGCTAGTTTGCAGGTTAAGTTTATTTGCAGGAATGTCGGGTACGTGGTGACCTGCCCCCCCCCTGCCCTTCTGATGCTCGGGCAAGGGGGGGGGGGACAGGTTGCTTATAATTGCATTTTCCTTGTTTTAATTTTTTTTCTTCTGTGATACAAAAAGTAGAAGTATGCAAATATTTTTCCTAATTTTGATATTGATACATATTTCCTACATGTAAAAATATAAAAATATTTCTGAAAAATTTCCTACAAAATACGAGTTTTATTGTCTCACTTCTTATCTCCTCGGTCTTATTCTCTCTCTTTTCACATTTTTTTTCTTTCTTTTTTAAGACAATAAATATTTTAACTTTTTATTCCCTTATAAGAAGGGGGTTTTAAAATTGTTAAAACTATATTTAGTAAGCGAATTCTAGCTATATTTAAACACTTCTTCGTATGCAAGCTATATTATCAAACACTATATTTTTCTCCCAATTTATGACGAAGCATGAAGGAGTAGTACAATAGTACAGAGAAGATGAAGGGTAGTATAATAATATGTAAATATTTTTTTTTTTTACATGAAAAAAAGGAGAAACAATTCTTAACTTTCAGCCAAGGGAAGCATAAAGTTGTCGATTATGGAACATTGCTATTATTTTTATATATATTAGGAAACTATCTAATGGATGTTTGGGTTAAGCAAAATATTTTATGAATGTGATTTAATAATGAAGTTTAGTAATAAAGTTTTAAGGGTCATTAAATTTATGTATTTTATACATTTAATGAAAAATTCAGAATATTTTTTTTTCTTTTTTAAATAGTGAATTGCTCACTATAGAGTAACTACGGCCTATATTTACATAAAAATGCTCCATTTTTTTTCTTCTCTTTTTTCCGACTACTGTATTTACTGCATTAATTACAATCGTCTTTTGGGGGACATCTAATCAAGTAGTTTACTTCGAGAATCCAGGCACCTCTTTACGCCATTGGCCCCCTAATAACTTTCGGTTCCTTTTTTGACCGTGACCTTCAAGGTTACGAATCGACTCTCTCAATATCTCTACATGAAGGTGTGTCCTTTATTTCCCTCGTAGTTATTTGTTGTAGTAATTCAATCAATGTTCTATACGAAGAGTGATTTGTCATTGTGTTGAATTTCGTCTGCTCGCATAGAAATAGATGTCTCTCAGCCATTGCCTATTATTTTGTTGCTTAAAAGATTTATTTATTTTGAATTTTTGAAGAAAATAAATAAATATTTTTAAATGATAATATTCTGGAGGAAAGGAAAAAAATCTATTACAGTTAATTTGGCGAATTTCTTTTTTTAAATTTTTTTTTATTGCTTTGAATTTTCCTTTGACATTAAAATTACCATTAAGGCTACATAGTATGTGATATTATGAAATCAATGCGCTATACAAATCAATGCGAAATCAATGCGCGTATACTGATGCTTATTTTGAATATTTACTTTTAAAAAAATGTTTAAAAGTCTGGGATTATGCTCTATTTATATTTAATTTGCTAAATGTTTTAGCTGGTGCAAATTGATAAAGTTCAATCAATTAAATTTTAGTATAAATATTTTTTTTTGTTTAAAACTGTAAAATGATGTCATTCGAACTATTTAAAAAGTTGCGAAGAGGTTGCAATGCATGCAGTTAGACTATTTTTATGTGTTAGCTTATATTTAATTTCATTTTTGTCAACTTAAAATTCTAGAGGACAACTAAGCTTTTTTTTTTTCTTTTTGTCAAATGAAAAAAATATTGGTTATTCTGCCACATATACAGAATATAATGTGCAACTCACATATTGTTTTGATTTAAAAATAATAATACACTATGTTGTATTGTAAATTCAGAGATTAATTTTTTTCTTTTAAATTTCTAATTTATCTCAATATTTATGAAGTTCCATTTTCCCCCTCTTGTTGAAATGAAAAGATTCTGGTTATATCGTCAAACAGAATGTAATAGGGAATTCCTAAATTCTTTTTATTTAGAAACAATGTACATTGTAATATTCAAAACCTTTTTTATTCTCTAAGCTTTCTAAATTATTTTATGCTTGTTAAAAACAGGCAAATTTTGTAAAAGAATTTTTCCTGCGTCACTCATTTCTCCTAAAAGTGCATTAAAAAGAACTATATTTTGTAACACAAATTATTGTTTCTATTATTATTTATTATATTTGATTACACTATCAAATATGCTTTTGAAATGTTTTCAACCAATTTGAACAACCCGATCTAAAGTATAAACACACACACACACAAAAAAAAAAATTATATATACATAGAAAAGAACGAAATATAGTTTTTTCACCGAGCCTAAACAGTGGAGAATAAAGCAAAAATTAATATGTAAATGCTGTCTTTTTGTTTAAAAAATAAGTAGAAAAAAACTTGATAGTTTCTTACTCTAAGAAAGAAAAAATACTCTTCCTAACAACTTTGTCAAATTAATAGAAAAATATGTATCTGCTACAAAAATGCTTGCCATTCTAAACTATCTTGGATAAAATATGGAATATAAAAAATGGAAACTTTTTTCATTAGACCTGTTATTTTGGAGCAAGTGTTTGGAGCAGGTATTATTTTGTATCGTAACAGCTGGAACCTGTTATCTGAAAATACCTGTTATTGCCCATCACTAATAAACAGTTTCACATATTAATATACATATTATTAAATTTTAAAAAAAAAAGATATTGGTGGTCAAAAAGATCATAAATTAAGTTTAGAAATAAAAGGAATATATAGAAAGAATGCAATTTACTGCCACTTTAAAAATAGAAATAACATTTTACGCCAAATGTGTAAAAGTTGGCAGTTATGACATTATTTAACCTCTTTTAGACTGGCGAGTCTTTCATGCATTCTCAGGGTGAGGATAATCAGGGTAAAAATAAGATAAAACTGGTAGCCAAACTGGTTACTACTTAGTTCGAATTAAAAATTCATTCAAAACTCAAATATTGTATGTGTTAAATTTAAAGTGAAATCAAAAATAAATCTGTGAAATTAGCCATGGTCAAATTTAAGCTACCATTTTCTATTTTTTACTATCATGATTCTGAGATTCCGTACGAATACATTTATGAATTGCCCGTCCCGAAAAGGTTAATGATACTACTTACATTGAAGCAGGAGGATGCATTCTCAAAGTTTCTGACACAATGGCGTCCATAATCTTCATGAATAGCATCATTTCCCAATTTTCCCTAAAATGTAGATTAATAGCGCACTCATATTTAAGTCTTGTGAATAAGAGAAACGGCACAGTTCTTAAATAATTTATAACTATCTATGAAATTGAATTATGGATCTCGATTTCATATCATTGAAGTTTTTACTAATAAAAGTATTAAAATGTTGATGTTTTTGCGTGTTTTCTGAATTATTAAAGAAAAAAAATTGTAAAACACATAAAATTTAATTGTTTTAGATATAAGTGCTTAGTATGTTCCGGAAAAGTTTTGTTTTCATTAATATTATTATTCTCTCACAAATGTATTGATAATGGTTAGCTGATAAAGTTTATTGATATATACTTAGATAGATATTATTGATATATTCTTAGACCATATTGATAACAAAATGGTTACAATTCTTTTATTTATATGTGTTTTTGTAGAAATTTACTTCAGATTGTAGAAAAGGAAAACGAAATTTGTTTGTCTATCGCAACAAAATATATATTTTCATCTTCCAAGTTGTGATGCTATAATGTTAATAACTATCGATTTATATAATACATCCACCAGCGATAACTGCAGCTGGTAGATGTAATGAGTACATTATTAGAGTTTATTCTTAATCAGCTACAATATTTAAGGTGTAGTGATTGGCTCACCACTAGAGGGCGAGTTAATCACTAACCCAATTATAGAATTAAGAGAAGAGGAGCCGGCGCGTAGGGTGGTCTTTGCTCGATAAGAGAATAATTCTGTATTTTGGCAGCTGAGTACCCTTATAATATGATCATAATTGTTTTGTTTATTTGTTTTAGAGATTAATAAATTGTTTTGTAGCTGTTACATTGGTGGATATATTTCAAAAGCTATGATGCACATGACATAAGGCATAGAACTTGACTCGGTTTATAATCTAAATGCTAGTTGTTCCGAATTCGTATTCATTGTTTAGGTTTCTTTAATTCGGTTAATTGTTTAGGTATGAGGACACTTTTTAGTGAGATCGCGTTTTTAGTACAAATAAAGTACTAATTTGATTTATGTGTGTAGAATATCACAGATAAGCCACAGTTTGAATGCCTTAAATCTTTTGAGTACCATATATAATGCACATATATATGAAGCCGTGAGGGATCAGTGGTTTGCGGACATTTCGAAGAAATGAGATTCAATTCTCACCGGCGGCTTTTCACAATGACAGTTGACCACAAAGGAGACATTGCGGACTCTCAACCATCAGGTCTTGATATTTTCGCAGGAATGCTTTTTTTTATTAGTGTATAAAATCTGGATTTTTATAGCTTTATATAGAATGCCTAAAATTGACCGATAAAGTTCAAAATGATTATTATGATATTAGTTCCAAATGATATATTATGTACTACTACCAAGCATTCAATGGAATACCTAATGACAAACAAGCAATCGCGGGAAATACAAATTCTAGTGAAATGGAACCCCGAATTAGGTATGATACTTGTATATAAATGCAACAATAAATTTGTTTCCCAATGTAATTTTTATGGTCCTGTTAAATTGAAAAGTATCTAGTGCTGGCCGTGAAGGAATGCCCCCAATTTTACAAGGATGCAAAATGTGCCGATATAAATAACTGAAAGAGAATTCAAACCCTTCAGTATGTATGTATCAGATGTACTGCTTAGCTTTGTTGGAGAGTTTCTTTATATGCATATGATTTTTTCCGCTATATATGCTCTGTCTCTTTAAGCTACAACATTACCATTGAGTTGAATCCTCTACAACATTCTGTTCTATTTTGAGGCTCTTGTTTTCGTGAATATAACCTTATTGTTGACCTAATAATTTCCTTAAAATACTGTATAAGTTAAAGAAGAAATGTTGATTCTCATTTTTTCCACGAGTGTATGAATAGTTGAATGAAATGTGTTTAAATATGAAAGTATGAAATGCCACTTTGCTTTTAAACTATAATTCAAAATCAAGTTGGCATTTCATACTTTTATACAAAACAGCGAAATTATCTCCAAATTTATATTTAAAAAAAAACATGGGAAAATAAGCACAAATTTATATAAGTTAAAAACTATAATAATATATAAGTTTGAACTATAATTCAAAACCAATGTGGCATTTAATACTTTTATAAAAAAACACCAATGAAATTATATTTAAATTTAAAAATAAAACATGGTAAAATTAGCACAAATTTAGATAAGTTAAAAACTATTATCATAAATAAGTTTGAAGAAAAAATGCAAGGTGGCATTCCGTACTTTCTGAAAAAACAACGAAACTATTTTAAATTTCAAAACAAAGCATTTTAAAATTAGCACAAATTTACATAAGTTAAAAAAAATATCATTAAAATTTAGAATCTACAGTTGTATTTCAACTGTTTAGGCACCTCACTCTTTGTTGCTCATCGATATTGATATGTTTCGTCTTTTTCTTCCAACATTCTTTTCCTCTTCTCTGGTTTTTGTTCTTCAACGGCATCCATCAAACTTCGCAAAAAATCATCATACCTCTAACATAAAAGCAACAAGCGAATTAGGCATAACTTTCGAAATTTAGGAAGATGAAATTCTGGAGGAACTTGAAAGGTTGTGATAACTATTTCATGAGATTGTTTTTAATTTTAAAGGCTTTATTTTCATGTCAAGGTAGTTTATTTTGTACTCTTTGCGTAGAAAAAATTTTTTTTAGGGGTGGTAAATTTCATTTTTTAATGTTTGATTCTTTGTTAAGTAATTTTGATAAAAAGCTGTACTCCCACCACTATAAGTAAATGATTCAAAAGCTGATATAAAAGAACACCTCTCCTTCAGTTTCTGGTATGAATTCTCAGATTTGACTGTAACTTAACAGAGGCTTCACAGCCAACACTTGAATCTTTTCTCTTGCCAAAAGCCATTTAGTCTCAATTTATATCATACCATCTTTATGGAGGAATTATAATAGAAACGGAGACAGAAAAAGAACTTGAAATATTTAGAAACGAAATGGAAAAAACTGGATCATACCATCAGACGAATGTACTCTGCTACAATTTATATCCAGTCAAGTCAAGTTTCTGGCGTAAAGGCGATAAAAATGTTATCAAAATTAACTAATATCCGGAAAGATTTCATTTTAAATGGTCTGTCAGTCTATAAAATATTTTGCCAAAAAAGGCTGTAGTTGAATGAGAAACATTTTTAGAGAATCTATAATCAGGATGAGAAGAAAAAGTGGTATCAGAGCTACAAGGTCTACCAGAATGTGTCCCATTATACATTAACGTGTCCATTATACGAGGATGCAATAGATGCTTTTAGAAAAAAAATTGTTGGGCATTTATCCTTAAATGTAGACCTCTCATGTATAGCTTATTTCTGACGGATACTTGCATCACAAGTTAGGACATGCTCTTTTGCGCCATGTATGCTGTGTCACTTTAATCTGGAACAATACCAATGATTCAAAGGGTAAATATCCCAACAGTTTTATTTGTGAAACAGCCTTTTGCATTACTGTAAATTACTGTTTTGCATTACTGTACTGAAGGTGCATGCTTTTGAGAACAGGAATATCTAGTCGAACTAATATCTATCATAGATTTGTTAGATAGCTGGGTGGCTTATAATTCTTTGTCTCATTGTCTCATACCACTACTTAAGTAAAAAGGAAAATAATGCAAGCCTGTTCAAAATTAAGGTTAATTAGTTATGCGAATAATAAAGTATAAGTAAAAGCGATTCTGTTACATGTAACATACTTCTACAAATTTTCTTTGCCTTGCCAGAAAAAATCGGAAGTATTGTTTATACAGGAAGTACTACTACTGTGACTATCGGAACGACTCTGTAACTTAAAGCGTTTAGGAATAACTATCCTCATTTTTCTTTACATGTTCATTACATATGATACCCATAATGTGCGCTGTAACCAGACAATACCATTTATGTAACACTCAACTGTATCAATAGTTGAAACTCGAATGAAGAAATAATACCGAACGCAAGTTTATCGGTATACAAAAGCACTTAATGATTCCTTTTAAGTAGGGGTGTGTAAAAGGGGTATTTTCTAGCAGCGGTTCCCATTTCTTTCAGCTGTTCTTTCTTTTTTTTAAACATTAATGCAGAAAGAATCTGGAAAACAGAATTTTTATTAAAATGTCCTATGTCTTAATTCAAAATTTTCATTTTTCAGAATTTTCACAGAAAAGGAGTTCTTTAACAATTCACTTTTTTCAAAGTTGCTATCTAAACAGTAAATAATTTTACCTCCTTAAATATTTTCAAACAAAGTTCTTTAGAGTCAGTATGTCTAACTAATCGTAATTGCATGATTATCTGGTCCTATATATTTTTTAAATTGTTGTAATGGTGCTCAAATTCATTGCAAATCATAATTATTAAATCCAAAATGAAATTAAGCATTATAACTTATATTTCAGAAAAAATCTGTTGTAAGAATTATGAGAATTGGGAGAGTAAGACAAATAAAAAATTATAACTGATGACATGATTCTTAACAATAACCTACCACAATTTCTCCAGTAATTGTAACATTGTTTTTCATTTTCATTGACACTGCACTGTATATTTTACAAAGGACAAATGCCGTGTAAACGTTTTAAAAATATAATGAAAATTAATTATTTTTAAACTACCAGTAAATTAAATAATACTATATTAAAATTCACAATTATAATAATTATATAAATTTACTATACAAATATAACTATAATAATTATATAAATTTACTTAAAAACAATAACCCAGCTAACATAAATTTATTTATTATACTGGAAGTTCGAGGTTATAACTTCGCTAAGTAATTTGTGCAGGTAATATTTTAAGTTCCGAAATCAGCTTCATAAACATTCTTCATATCAGCTTCATAAATTGTCATATTTATGATCTATTAGCTAATATACAATTAAAAGGAATACAAGTTATGATCGAAAAAAATGTAAATATTTATTTCCATATAAAAAATTTTTAGATAGAAGACAATCCTTGAAATGTGCCTTTGCAGTATTTTTTTTTAATGCAAAATGTTTATCGCACTTGGCAAACTCTTATAGCAAATTTTTTTTTGTTTCTGACTACTTCTTAATTTCATAATACTGTTACATCAAACATTATAGTAGTCTAAGACTTCAAAATTGGCGGTTTCGCCACCACTAAAAAATTCTCCAAATGAAAGTGCTGTTGTTAGCCGCTCTGTTCTCGGCGCTTATTTATGATCTATTTGTTAGTATACAATTCAAAAGAATACGAAATACGTTTCCAAAAAAATAAAATATTTATTTCCATATAAAGAATTTCTACAATAAAGGTAATCCTTGATATATACCTTTGCAGTGTTGCTTTTAATACAAACGATTTGCAATGCCTGTCTTCTTATGTGTGCCACTGTCACGCCAAATACTATGCATACATAAAATTTTCGACTACTAATACATGGTATTCTTTACACTGATATCCGGGATTCCTGTTATAAACTGAAATTTTTTCTAATTTTTGAATGCAATAAAGAAATTTTATTGCATTTTATAAACGTTGTTGAACAGAACACATAACTATTGAATTTGCGATATTTTACGTTAGCACTTTGGTCAGTGCTAGCCGGGTGCGAAATTCGTATCGACTAGCCATTACTGGGTTTCTGGTTTCTTCATTAAAAGGTTAGCGCTCTATCCCCCGAGTCACCATTTCTTGCAATGTTCATTTTTTGATGCTTTTACGCAGTTTCTGAGTTATTACTGTAAAAAAAATTGCAAGGGGCATAAAATTGTACTGTTTTGCCTATAAGTGCTCAGCATGCCCCGGAAAATTTTTATTTTTACTAACATTATTATTATTCTTCAAATATATCGATAATGGTTAAATGATGTATTTGATTGATATATACTTAAAGAAAAATTAATAACGAAATAGTAGCCATTCTTTTATTTGTATGCTTTTTGTTCAAATTTACTTTAGGTTATGGAAAAGTAAATATAGTATATATATTTCATTCCTCTTGATGAAATTACTCCTTTGTGCATCTGCAAAGCCCATTATGGGGGTAGGACAGGGGTGAAAGCGAGACGGAAAAGAGGAAAGGCTGGTAGTAAAACCATTTCAGTTATAGCTAGTTTTGGGGAGGAGTTTACTTATTCTTTTTTAAAAATTTTCAACAATATCTACTTTATCTTGGAAAAGAAGCAGTTTTATATATATGCCAGAATTATAAAAGAAATCTTGATAGTTGCAGATATTTCATTTTTTTCGAAAAAATGCTGGAATGAAATGTTTTACGTACCATGGGGTTGGATTGGCAGAGAGGTAATGTAATCTCTTATCTACATTTTCTATTTTTCGCTCCCCTGTAAATATGTATATACTGGTTTGTCGATTTTGTTTTTACTCACTCTGTTGAAAATTTTGTATATATTTATTTTTTCGACTATGTAAATAGCTTATTTTTTCTGTTGTTCAGACTTCTTGTAATCACCCTTGCTCCTTATCAATTATTATTCAAATCTCTTTTCCTTTTTTTTGTTGTTTATATCACACATTTTACTGTTTTGTATATTAATCATTCGAACGCATGTGCCTGATGAATTTAGCAGTTTAATCTCAAATGAATAGGCTAGTGCCGCAAGTCAAGTACCTCGATCAATACGCTTACATTAAAGCAATGTTTCCCAAACTTATGACTTTTGTGTACCTATTCTAAATTTTTCGTAACGCTGTGTACCACTAATAAAAAAATGAATGAATTTTTTGCTGTAAAAAATTGCACAAAAGTTAAAAATCACAACTCGCTGTTGACACCACTAATTAATTAACTCTGTTAAAGCTGCAAAAAATAGCAAATAGAAAAATACATAATTGTAAATATTCATGACTAGCTTAGATTTTAAATAAAAGATTTTATAATGTTCGTTTGTTGCAAGATATTTCGCATAAGAACGCTTACCCCCGCTAAACTGTTCCCGTACCCCTGGTGGTCTCACTTTGGGAAACACTGCCTTAAAGCATTAGAAAAGGGAAACGAAATTTCCTTATCTACCACATCAAAATATTAATTGCATTGAAAATACATTTTTATCATCCGGCTTAAGCGAAACATACTTGTAATATAAGTTAAATTATCACAAACTTTACTGTTCTGTGTAACAGAGATGTCAACTGTTCCGGACACGTCAAAATAACTAAAAAAAACGGTGAAAAACTACTAAGTAAATTTTTCAAATATTTGACTATTTTTCTTACTTTTTAAAAGGTATTGCATGACGTAAGTAATAAGAAATCGTGAATTATATAAACCTACGAATTATTTAGAAATAGTGGTGGATAAAAATCTACAAAATTGAATTTATTAAGGGGGGTCAGGACCCTTTAACGCCTTAAACGATACAATGAAATACCATATTTTCGACACACTGTAACTATCTTTGAATTTATCCTAAAGCTATGAAATTTTTTTTATCATTTACTAGCACTATTATCAATATAATTAAATAGCTAAATTCAAAAAAATCATTCATAAAAAAAATACAGACTTTTTTTAATATAGTGAAATTTTTTTATTTTCGAAAAAGTGAGTTTCATTGCGCGCAAAGCGTACGAGTCAAATATCATCAAAATAATGTCAAACTAATTTTAAATTAAAGTTATAATTACCCTAAACCTGTGTTACCTAATATTATTTTGATATACATATATTTTAATTTTCTAAAAATTAAAAAAGTTTAAGTTTTTCAAATTTCTATATTTTTGGCACATTACACAATTATTTAAAAAAATTTTAAGAGAGTAATGGTTTTTATAGTAGGTACCAGTTGTAGCAAACCATATCATAAAACTTTTCCTAAAGTTTCGTACAATTCTATCAATTAGTTCTTTGTACGCAGTGCGCACAAGTTCAACATATCACATTTTGAGAAAAATGACTTTAAAGTTAAAAATTTGTTTTTTTCGAATACCACTCAATATATTTTTCTAAAAATGCCTAAATAAATAAAATAAATCATTTTACAATACCTACATACAACTTAAACAGTAATACATTAACTAAATTTGACTTATAAACAAAATAAAGTAACATTTCACAACGACTTGTCACATAACGAGCATCGAGTCAAATAGTAATCAACTTTTCAAACATTAGAAATGATTGATACAAAAACCAAACCAACCTAAATGATAGATTTTTGAGATTTATAAAAATCTAAAAGATGATGTTTTAAAATAAATTTTCAAAAGCAAACAAAAGATTTTCAAATTAGTAACTTTTAAAAAATTGTTTATAAAAATGACCACAAAGTTAAAATTTTGATTATTATAACAATATCCATTTTTATGTTTATCTAGAAATCCTAAGTAACCTCAAAGACATAGATATAAAGGAATAAATTTCTTACATTTTATTATTTTATAATAAAATCAATATAAAAAAAAACATTTAAAAATTAAAAGCCACCAGAAATATACATATCCCCCCCTTCACTTTTTTTCATTCTCTCATTTTCACAAATCTTTTTTTGTCGTTTCACTCTACGAGCTACAATAGACTGTTCACTAGCTCGCTTTTCAGCTTTTGTTACGCGGAGTTTATCTTGAGCATGAAAGTTTTGCTTTGCTTTTTTGTTGATTTGTAGCTCCAACAGTTTCATAATAGACATCAAAGACTTTTTTCCATCGTTAAAAACACAAACACCCATACATGCAGCTATTTCGGCAACATTTTTGCCAGCACTAGCAAATTTAGGGCAAAACTTCCATATGAGTGAGTTCAACGACTCATTTGGGTTTTGGGTCTTACCCCCCAAACATCTTTTCAAAAGAGACGGATGAGACAGATCCTTAAATATTGGCTTTATTGCCTCCATAACAACTTTAGCAACCAGCATTGGGTGCTTATACTCATGCACTTTGTTGTTATGCACAGCTTTATTATAGCTGCACCAACTATTTTCGCCTTTCGGACAAAACCAGTGCATCGGCTCTTTATCCGTGCTGCAAGTATGAGCCCATATGGCCCAAATCGCTGTTCGCATGTTGACTGAGTTATTGCTGTTTTGGCGAATTGCATTGCCATAATAACTTGTAATTCTATTTATTGTTACGTCTGTCAGTCTTCCCCGACCACCTATCGTCTTACCATCTGAAAGCCTTTTTTTGCCATATGAAGTTTTGAGTTTTCGCAAACGAGTGCCCATTCTCTTCTGTATGTGTCCCACACACTCCACTTTGGTTATCGAAACATCTTTTCCATATGGCTTTGCCTCACAAATAGCCTGGAAAGTTTTACAATCACCATCGCCAATGTATGTTTCATACTTGACGTCATATTTTTCTTCAGATCTTTGGAAAATCCTCTTCATGCCGTCAACCTCCATTTTTCCAGAAGAGCCGGCGTGATTTTTCTGGCACACTGTTTTATGAGAAGATAGCCACTTATGATATCTCAAGCCAAACTTTGGACCCTTGTACGAAGCACAACCTTTGCAGAATGTCGACATTACTTCTATGTCAACAGCTTTTCCTGTCTCGCCGCCTACCAGGGTACATACGCCTATTAAAGACGTATGACCTCTGGTTTTCCAGGTGCCGTCTCCACTGACGGTTAGACTGTTTGGATTATCTGATAGACACTTTTCCTCGTTAACTGCCTGTTCCATGGATGACAAAGCAACTTCTTTTGATACTTCCAATATTTTAGAATTAATTTTATCATAAGATTTCTGAGTTATGGGCTTGGGCAAGCACATCACAGAACAAAATGTCTGCAGACTTGAAAGTCCACCACCAATGCACCGCATTGCAAAAACAGATCTTCTGTTTACTTCTGGAATGTTCTTATTCACTCCTATCAGTTTGCAGCTTTTAAAAACATCCCTTTTCTGACATGCTTGACATGTTATTTCAAAAGAAGACAACAATCCACACTGGGATTTCTCAGTCATTTTCAAGGAAGCATGACAAATTCCACAAGCAGCTACATTATTGAAAAAACTTATCAAGGAAGCAACATCAATAAGGCGATAACCATCAAAAGTCTCTTTAGTTTCAGTTTCGATATCCTTGAAACTGGAACATGACATCGAAAGCTTTTTCTTAGAAGCACTTTTAAAATCCTCTTTTTCAATAAAAACATTGCAACTGCCCACATTTACACTTTGCCGAAATTGATTTCCACGAAATCTTCTCTTTTTTGGTCTCTGACCAGATCTACGAGGATTATTCATGATTATTTATAATAAATAAATCAAACCGAAACTAGATTTTTGACTAAAATGAAAGCTAATAGACGAATGTACAAATATTAATCTAAGATTAAAAAACGCATGCAATTCGAATATAAACAAATAAAATCTGCAAAGGGTTGGAGCAGAGTTGAGTTGTAGACACTTTAAATCTCAGATTATTATTAGAAACTATAAGATAAGCCCGAAATGAAGCAATTCGCGACCACGCCCACTAAAGCAATTGTTGGTGAGTGACTTGTCTTCTAACCCTTATAACTTTTGAACCAATTGAAAGATTTCGAAATGTAAGATATGAAAATGCGCAGAATAATGCAAGGAATAAAAAAAAATGATTCTTGAAAAATCGATTTTTTGAGAGTTTTAAGGGTCCTGACCCCCCTTAAACCAGAAAAACAATTGATAAACTACCACTTTAAAATATATGTTTGTTGTCCGGAGCAAGTTGGCATCTCTGGTACAATAATCATTTGACCGCATTCGCCCGTTGAATTTGGCAATTAATCTCAGATGAATAGGCTTGTGCCGCAAGTTTCGTACCTCGATCAATATGCTAACATTAAAGCATTAAAAAAGGGTAACGAAATTTCTTTATCTACCACAACAAAATATTAATTTTAATTAATATACATTTTAATCTTTTGTTAATTGAGCATTGTGAAATTTTTAATTGTATATTTATTTATAATACATCCGCCAGTGAAAACTTCGGCTGGTAGATGTAATGAGTACATAATGAGAATTTATTCTTAGTCGCGAACTCAAATTCAACACATAGAGCTTGACTCGTCGGCATGTTTTCCAAATGCTACCTGCTCTGAAATCGTAAAATTGTTTAGGATTCTTTAAAGTTGTAGGAGGACATTTTTTTTTGAGAGAACGCGTTTTAAATACAAATAAAGCATTTTTTTTATTTGTGTGTGTAGAATATGATGGATTAACCCTTATTAGAAGGCCTTAAATCTACATATGATGCAAATCATGTATCAAGAATTTCTAGAATAAAGGTAATTTTAAAATCGCCTTTGCAGTATTTTTTTAATGCAAAGTGTTTAACGAACTTGGTAAACTCTTAAGGCAATTTTTTTTTTTTTATGTTTCTGACTGCTTCTTAATCTTGTAATACTGATACTCCATATATTGCAATAGTCTAAGACTTCCAAATTGGCGGTTCCGCTACCACTAAAAAAATCTCTAAATAAAAGTGCTGTTCTTGGCGCTAATTTATGAACTATTTATTAGTATACAATTCAAAAGAATACGAAATACGTTTCCAAAAAATTGAAATATTTATTTCCATATAAAAAAATTTCTGCAACAAAAGTAATCCTTGATATATACCTTTGCAGTGTTGCTTCGAAAACAAACAATTTGCATGGCTTGACTTCTTATGTGTGTCACTATCACGCCAAATACTATGCAAACATATAATTTTCCATTATACAAAATTTTAGCTGCTACTACTGCATAAATTTTCCAAATGAAAGAGCTTAAGTAAGCCGCTACGTTCTTGGAAATTTTGTGATCTATTTGCTGGGAGTTGAAGCAAAATAAGTTTAAAATAAATAATCAAATTGAAACAAATTTGACTACTTCCTAATGTTATAATACTACTATTTCAAAAACTACCAGTCTAAAACAAAAAATACATTTATTTTTTTATTAGTGGTACACAGCATTACGAGAAAGTTAGAAAGGGTGCACAAAAGTCATAAGTTCGGGAAACACTGTAGCAGACTATATGCCTTTTAGCAACCTTGGGTAAGATGAAGAGGCAATTGCAGGTTCCTCAAACAATACCCAAAATCGAAGCAACTTGTGATTAGTTAAGTCAAAAGTTAAAGCAAAAATAATTCTGCAACTTGAAACATAGAACATACTAATGCAACATCTTTGTTACTTTCCTGATAATTTTTTTCTCTTAAAATTTTAGTTTCATCTTCAAACTAATTGACTAGGAAGTTCCTTATTTCTTACCGGTAAAAAGTTTCATTTACATGGTTATACTAATTCTAACAGTTTTTTCGGTGATTCGCGATTGACAAATTATTTTGAATCAGATATTGATTATGTGGGTTCGCTTTATTTCTGGTGATGTTATCTTTCAATAAATTATCAACCTTGAATCTCCTCCCATGCTCCTAACTGTCCGTTGGGAACAATTCCCTTTCATTTTTTCTCCGCTGGTGCCCTTTTGGGCATCCCAGTTCCAACCGTTGATTATCGATCTAAACTGATATTCTCAATAGGAAGAGAATGATTTTCTTGATCCATTTTGCAAATATGTATTTTCTTGAAATAATGAAATTTATGTTACTTTTAATTTCGTATTCTTCATTTTAAGCATTTTTTCGCAAAAGTCGTCCTAAAAATTCAAAGTATCATATAAAATGCATTTTTACTGTATTTATTTCTTGGTTACTCCTTGCAGACTTGTCTTAATTATTTTTATACCTCAAGTTTTTCTATCTAATGTGCTATCAATTTATTAAAACATTCGCAGAAAGTGGAGCTGTTGGTATTCTTGGTTGTTTATTGAAAAGATATAGCCCCCTGATCGTAATCCAAAATTTCATTATCGCTTACAACGTCGCATATTTCTCCATGCTTAGTAAGAGAATAATTTATTTTATCGGAAAACATCCTTTGTGAAGGATGTCTGTCAAGTGGGCGGATCTTGAACTTACCCGATTCTACTATCCGAACGATCTAGTACTGACTTTGGGCGGAGATGAATGTCAACACCATTCTTAAGAAATTTATGACATATATTACTCAGTCATCTTCATACTACAGGCGAGTAGGACAACCGAGCGCTAATTAATGTGTTTGAACTCCAACTATTTCGATGCCCCTGTTAATCAAAACAGAAAACTTTCAAAATATAATTAATTATAATTACTGGTAGTACCTGATCACATGCATTTTCCATTTCTTAGACCTTTAAGATTAACACTTAAACAACTTAATTACTGTGAAACAAAGATATCGAAGACTTGAAAAATATTTTTGTTTTAATTACTGGTAAGATTGTTTCTGTACAATCATATACAAAAAAATATGTCTTTCTGTACAATCAAATGAGTTGGACTTCGAGTGCAGCGGTAAGCGTACTAAGTATGATGAGGGGATAGCTGCAAGGATTACGGGCTCGCTAATTAAAAAAAGGTTTCGTTTTCAGTGTTGTGATAAAATTTTTAGAAAATTTATTAAGTGTTAAAGTTTACAGTATAATGTTACAATGTATAATGTTTAAATGATAATGTTACAGTATAATGTTCGCCTTGTGAGGCAAGAGCTGATTGACAAATGACTCCTAATTGGCATATTATTATGATTTTCTTTTCTGATTTTTGTTTTAATTATCTCGGCGTTTTAGTTGGTTCAATTTTTGTCTTCTGTTT
The DNA here is from genome assembly GCF_982258835.1 of Parasteatoda tepidariorum. Taxonomy (NCBI): domain Eukaryota; kingdom Metazoa; phylum Arthropoda; class Arachnida; order Araneae; family Theridiidae; genus Parasteatoda; species Parasteatoda tepidariorum. The sequence goes on from NC_141759.1 coordinate 12,467,603, forward strand.
CACGAGTTAGCTACAGCAACTTTTTTTTTAACTGTGAGTTTAGACACAGTTAAACATTTATGTTATTAATGTAAAGTATAGCTTTTTTCTAATTTAAATACTATTAATTAATCAATCAAGATAAGGAATGAATACGGAAAAGACAAGCATAAGTCTTGATTTTTTTCAGTTTTTTTTAATAATGTTTTCAGCATAATTAAATTTCCAAATAGTGGTTTACTATGAAATTTAAAAATTCTTATGTTAATTTAAGGGGAAAAGAAGTTAATTTAGCCGGATTTTAAAGAACGCGTATTTTTTTATAAAATATCGTTTTAAAATTTATATACAGCTGTAGAATATAATGTTAGGGATTATACGGTTAATTAATATACAGTTTTAGAACTTAGACGAACATGGCAATTTAAAATATTTTGAAAATGATCCTGACTAAACTGCTGAGTTATTAAATGGGCGATGTGTAAAGTGTCTTACAAAACCACATGTCTTACAAAAGCCATCGTCAATGATTTTCGTCTTACGTCATTACAAATCGAAAGCTATTTTAACTAAGTAAATTTGACTGCAGTTTGAAGGTAATTTTCAAAGATATTTTTAATAAAAAATTATTCATTTTGTCTACTCTGAGGAGAGACCAAAAAGTAGGCGTTACTATGCGTCATATATTTCCGCCCACAATTAATTGTATGTTTTGGTTTAGTTCCTTGTATTTATTAATAAAATATGTTGATTTTTCGCATCTTTTTCAACAAAAAAAATTTGTAAAAGAAGCGGTAAAAACAAAAATAATAAAGGAAAAAAAAGTATTTGGCTTTACGTAGAATGTACTGTCTAAGTTTGCGAAAGTTGCCAATATTATGGGTCGAAAAGTTGAAGCAGATTAAATCCTTTAACGAAGGAATGGTAATCTTATAAGTGATAGCAACAATAGATTAAAATTAGCAATACTATCCTTTTGGTGTATTATATCTTGAAGTTATTTAAAGTTTCAAAAATATTTTTTAAACTACGACGACGAATTAATAATTTAAATAAATACGCTGATTAAATCTATTTATTGTTTAATGGGCTTACACAAGTCTCAATAGTTTTCTTTTTAGAAAATTCCTTCAAACTTAATTGTTGTTTTACTTCAACTTTGAAAAATTTATTTCAATGACTGCTCCAGTTGTCAAGTAAGCTATTGTTTGTTAGAAAGGAGAAGAAAAAAAAAACGGTTGCAGTAGTATAGAATAGAGATGGGTCAAAAGTAACGTAACAGTGACTTGTCACAGTGACTGGAGCAGTCACTGTGACAGCCTGTTCCAACCAAAAAGTTGTCACAGTGAAAAATCACTGCTACTGTCACTGTTACAAAAATCACTGCTACTGTCACAGTGACAAATTTCACTGTGACAAATTTCACTGCTACTGTCACTGTGACAATTATCACTGCTACTCTAGCTGTTCCAAATGCCACAGGTATATTCACTGCTCCAAAAAACATACTGAAATACTAGTGAATAATGCCGGCCGATGCTCCAGCTCGTACTCGACTTTACACATTGTCGACTCCCGGGCACTTCTTTGGCACCGTATTTTGAAATTCGCCAATGTTACATTCGCCAAGTCGGGTTTCAAATTTTCTCGCGAAAATCTTCGAATATTAATTCGCGCATGTTTCACTTGCGACATACGATTTAAAGAACGCATGACTGAACATGAGGTGTGAATAAATTTAGCTGCTTTAAAAGTTTTTGTGTATTATTATTCTCTTTTTATTCGGACTTCCTGAAACACATATTTATTTCTTACTTTTTTATATCCTTTTTAGGATAAAGTTCTGTTGTGGGTGTAGGATATATGAGTAGAATATAGCTTTATAATTATTTTTATAAATTTATTGCAAATAATTTATGGTGTCTTTATCAAGCATGTGGACGCAATATTCAATAATGCAGCAGGGTTTTGTACCTTATTGTTTAGTTTTTAAAACCTTTAATTTAAGTAACTACACAATTTATGAGTTTAAGCATTTTCATTTTATATACGTGTAATGATGAGGAGATTGTTGCTGTCAGCTTTATACATGAATTTATTCTTTTTTACTTTTCTGACATTGATATCTATGATTAAATTTGATGTAATGATTCCCATTTGCAGTGCGAATAATATTTGCTTCCAAACAAGTGTACTTTTGATTTGACACTTTTTTGCAAATGTTATGTCCCAAACGATAAATTCCTTCATACGTATTAGCCAACTCCACAGCTTTGGTAGCCAGGACTTAAAAATTTGTAGCAGTTAAAGTATATTTATGAGGTGAACACAATTTTGATTAAAGAAAACTTTTTATGATTTGTAAAATAAAAATATAATGTAAACAGTAAGCATCAACTTTGACATTCTCATATCATAACTCATATCATATAAGGACAATCTGTTTATTTATTTCTGATTCATTAAAGACAAGATATTGAGTCAAATAAGAGAATCTTAATAATTTTTAAATTTAATAATTTACTTTAAATAAAGAAAGTAGTTTTAAAGCAATATGGTTGAAAGGCTGAGGACTTACACTTTTCTCAAAAAAATTAATCGATGTTATAATAAAACAAAACTCTTGCGATCAGTTATCTCAGCAAAAGTAAGATTTTTATTACCAAATAAGAAACAATTATTACCATTCTGCAAGGAACAAATAAAATAAAATAGGTCATACAGTTTTCAGACACACAGACTGCATGACAATCTAAGAATAAATGTTTGAACTTTTAAAGCAAATTACATACAATAAAAGCTATTGAGTGAAAAAAAATTAAAAAACAAGTTGCTACAAATGAGACTATTATATGATTCCAGCAACTTAAAAATTCTTTTGGAATTTAAAGACTAATGAATACTATTAAATAATAACAGAAAAGTTTTCTGTGTCTCTTTTGTCTCATTTTTGAAGCAGAATATAAATTAAAATACACATTTCACTTTTACTGGTCCTGCTTTTCTTTGAATCGTTCTTATTAAAATAGATGAATCGTGTTAAATAACGTTACATTAAGTTAGTAAATGTGTTTTCGCACTTAGGAGGAAAAAAAGGCCTAATTTTAGGTTGACAATAAATGTAATAATTTTCATAGTATTTTTTCCATATCTTATTTAGAAGCCCAAAAATTGAATAAAGAAATTATAAAATATATAGACCAATTGTTGAGTTATAGAATCTAATAAGCTAAAGTTATTATAAAATTATGAATAAAAAGTTACAAGATGGATAAGTTATGAAATTAATGAAGCATAGAATGAAAGGATAAATATATATAGCAAAATATATGATGAAATTAATTAGGAAACAATTAAAACGAAGGTGAGTAATTTCAGATATATACAAATAATAGTGATAGAAGCAAGAAAAATGGAAAATATCGGAATTTTCCCTGACAAATTTAAGAAACATTAAAAAAAGTTGAGCAGCCACAACTTTAAGTTTTAATAAATATGATTTGATGTTATAAAAAATAAATTAACTATACGAAAATAGTAGTGAATATGTCATAGATTTGTTTCTTTATGTCATGGCTTTACTAGAAATATTTTTTCTCCTTGTTTTCATAATAGCACGCATTTTACAGAAAATATTTGAACAAATTTAATGAAAATATTTTCAAATTTTTTTAAGGACTCTCTTATGAAGAAAATATTGTCAATCAAAAGTTGTTCAGTATAAAATATATGCAATTTTTTTAAGATATTGTAAGCATTTTGAAGAATACATATTTTTTCCAAAATAGAAACAATTGAAAAAACCTGGTAAAAATAAAGGAAATAAAAATAATTATTTTTCAAACTGCGTAAATTTTTTTTAATACTTTTATCTTCAAAAATATGTACACTTAATAATGTGATGATTTATATAGGGGATTATTTTTTTAGACTTTGGTTATTAATTAAGATATTCATAAGAAATTGATTATTCTGAAGATATAAATATTTTATTACTCCAGATTTTCATTTAATTTACAAGAATAGTTTCTATTTGAAATTTTTTTTAACCGAAATATGTATGTAATTAACTGAAATAATTGTGTGTATGTAACTTTTTCTTTATAGAAGGACGAAGTATTTTGATCTCGTTATTTGAATTTTTCTAGTCTTAAACAAGGATAAATTTAACTTAATTCAACAAGCAACTTTTAAAAATAACTATGAGCGCGAAGATTCGTTTATGACTTTTGCGAGTGCTGTATTGCGGCGAGCGTAGGGTTGCCTCTGAGTGAGGGTTACTAGATAAGGCGGTGAAACAGTTGACAAATAAAACCGCGGCGAGTGGAGGTGCCCGGGAGTCGACAATGTGTAAAGTCGCAGCTCGTACCCTGCAAATGGAAGTATTTTCGTTGCTTCTAAATTCAAGCTGCTCCACTCTGAAAAATATTGCTGTTATTTTTGATCAAATATCATAACGAAGTTCAGTCTCTATTTCAGTTTGAAAAAAATAAAAAATAAAAAAGCCATGATTTCTATTTTTATTTTGATAATTTTTATAATTTACTATTAGATAAATTGTTTGATAATAAAAAAATCTTAAAAGTCATCTTGATACAATATTATATATTTGAACAAGATATAATTCGAATAAATAACATTTTTGTATATATTCAGACGTAGCTTAGTTTATATTCATACTTGAAATCTAAAACAAATTATAATTTTTAGTGATTTTTCTTCTTTAAAGGGAACTGAATTTTCGGTCATAAATATCAATTATGCAGCGTATAAAAAAGTAAAATTAAAAAAAGTATATAGATATGAAATATGTTCGAAGAAACAGATATTATACAGATAAGACTAGGATTTTTTACATCAAGTTTCCAGACATAGCAAGCATTTTTATTTATATCTTAAGGCGTGAAAAAAGAAAGGAAAAATTTTATCTTCTTTCTTCCCCCTTAAATCGAAAAGTTAGTACAAGTTACTAAATATCAACAATGATAAGTAAAAATTTCAAGAAATATCTATAAATATTTAAAAGTACGTAATGACGATTTAATGTTTTGTAAGCTATCTTACACTCGGAAATCAAGTGTATAGTGGGTACAATGCCGCGCTAGTGTACGTAAGGTCTAAGGTTCGATGCCTTGGAAACGCATGTGTTTATTTTACTTTTTTATTTATAGATTTATACCTATCAAAATTTTGCGGCTAATATTTTCTATTAAATTTATTCAAGCAACTAAATACAAGTCGATATCAGTTGCATACATAAAATTTTAATTTAAATATTTTTTTAATAAATTATTTTATGATTTTTTGAAAAATAAACGGTAAAATGTCAGGTTCAAGAAATCTTTTAAAATGTCTACTTTATTGGAAGAAAAAGTTTGTTTAAATATCATAAAATAAAAAATAGATGTAATTTCCAACATGAGTGTTCGGAGAGCCGGTTAAATGCATATTTGGCAGTGGCACATGAACTTAAATAACATTAAAGAAAGGCATGTCGAGCAAATGCATACCGGGTAGTTTCACTGAACCTTAAAAAAACATTGATGCAGGGCATACCGGGCAAATGCATGCAGGGCAATGGCACTTAACTGGACCCAGTATACATTTCTGTAAATATGTATATACTAGTTTTTCGATTTTGTTTTTACTCACTCCGTTATAAATTTTATATACATTCGTGGTAGAATAGTAGAAATCACATAAATCTCGGTGCACGGCAGCGAAGCGACATCAACCGATTCATCTGTAGTAATAAATCGATGATGAGGAGTAGTGAGGAAGAATGGAGATGGGGGGAAGAGGGGGTGCTCAATACCAAAAAATAGACAGGGACAGTGATGACGTATTTCATGACGTCAAACGACGCGTCCTTCCAATCTCCGTTCCAAACATTCTGTTGAACGATCCATTTAAATGGCATTTCCTATGTTAATTTAAGACGGCAAGATTTTTAGTTGTTTATTGACATAAATAAAATTATTTAGCGCTTTTAAGAGACTTATTCCTAATTTATGTAGTTTTCTTTATACGGGGTATCAGTAGGTTTTACGAGTTAAGTGCATTAAATGCTATAAAAAAAGTTTCAAAATGGTCAAGTTATCTTTAATTTTGATATATAAAAATTTAAGCGTCAATATTTTTAACTCTTGTTTCACGTTTATAATAATGTCTTATTTTATTTAGAATTTGTTACATATTCTTTATCTACATCTAATTTTTTTCTTTAGTTATGGATAGGCATGCATTGTTTTTAAAAACGTTTTGTAATTTTTAATCTATAATTAGATTGTATTTATCAATACTAATGTCTGTTTATTTAATTAAGTCTGACGATTAAATTTGTAGTTATTGTAAACTTTGTTTGCTTAAGATTTTCTGATTATTGCTGCTAATTCTCATTAGCTTTAGTTTTTAACTACTAAATAGGAATAAATTATGTTACTAACTTATTGTTAAATGTGCACAGAGTTTTAGTTTAAACTGAGATTTATTTTGACTTGAGATTTTTTCTTGTTATATTTGTCAACATCATCATTAAATAGTTTTTAACAATAATTTTATGCATTAATTTTTTGAGATCATTAAGATACCTTATTATTAGATAATTAATATTAGATTATTCTTAACGTTACTAGTGTAGTGCTAAGTTAATGTGTAGTGTTATGATAGTGCAGTGTAGTGTTATGTTAAAAGGGTCAATACTATGTTTAGTTTCCAGAATTTTAATATATAGAATAGCTAAATTATTTTAAATTTTTTTTTAATTTTCATTTTAAAATGCGAGAGGAACAATTTTTGTAGGTGTTATATATGAATTTATCTTAAAATCTCAGATTCCTATTTTATTCGATAAGAAAGTGCAACATGAATTTTTTAGAAATCTTTAAAACATACTTATCCCATACAGAAACTTTTATTTAACATTCATATTTATTAATCTATGTATTCACATAGGTGTTTAAATTTTACTTATATAATAATATTAATTTCGCATGCATTTCAAATAAATATAATTCAAATTTTTAAGAAATTTTTTAATTTAGAAACTTAACTCTTTAATGCATGTATACATATTTAGTTATACAGCTTTTATATTTGGCAAATGTTACTGTTATCACTTTTTAGAGAATAAAATTTGCATTTAACAGTCTAAATCAAAATTTTTTAAATTACCTTCATAGTAATATTTTATTTGTTACAGTGAACGTAATATTCAAGTCATCCAAATTTATTTCATAATTTGGTTGTAAATATGTTTTAAGATCTGTCAACGTCTGTGTTAAGATCTTGTTTACATAATATTTTTTTTTTTTTTACTTCCTATCATTTTAGCTCAAATTTATTGGTAAATTTACTATTTTAAAAACGTGTATCTTAAATGCTTTATAATTTTCACTAACTTATCTGACTTTATTCATGCTCCTTACATAACTTTTTAATTTGTTTTTAAATTTTCATTATTATTTACAATTAATAAGTTGTCTCAATATTATAAAAAAAAATTTATTTAATATAATATACATATTTTAAGAAAAATTAAACATAAATTAGAAATAACATTTTTCAAATAATAAGATTCACAAATTCCCGATTTCCAGATTATAACTACAATTTATATGGTAAATATTAAATACCAATTCTCCCAATCATACATACAAAAAGTTTTCATAATCATTTACAATTAATAAGCTACTCCAATTAATATCATAAAAAGAGATTAACGTAATATTAATATATGCAACACTTTTTCTTGCCCTTTCAGTGGTTAAATTCGACTCTATATTAATAAATTCAAAGATTTAGTTGACCCACTTTTAACTACATGAGAAACGCCATATTGTTTGCTCCGTTCGAAACTTTGTTTGGAACGGGGAGAGCTAGTGACGTCGTTGATGACGTAGGACTAACCCTGTCTATTGAGAGGAGGTTCGTGTGATATGGACAATCAAGAAATGTTGAGTGGCATGCTGTATAATTAAATGACAATATAATCATTAGTAAGGCCCGGATTTTGATGACATTAGCATTTTTTTGCATTTTTTGCATTTTTGGGCATTTTTTGTCCTTTAGAGCATTTTTTGAGATTTATAGGGCATTTTCTTTAAATTTGGGGCGTATTTTGCATTTTAAAGCATTTTTTAAATTTTTTGTTAATTTTTTTCTAATTTTTATTATTTCTTATAATTTTTTATTATTGCACTGGCTTCCAAACAATGAAGAAAATCTCTAGGATATTAAAAGGTGAAGCAACATCTTTTCAAATTAAAGAATTGTCAGTAAGTGTGACCGTCCTTTTCAAGTACGCACCAATAACATCAGTAGACGTTGAAAGAAGCTTCTCCTGGTATAAAAATTTGCTTTCAGACAAGAGACACTCGTTTACCTTTCAAAATATTAAAAAAAAATTTAATAATCCACTGTAATTCTGATATTTAGAAATATTATGAGATGGAAGTTGTTATATTCATTTAAGTTTCTATACAAAATGAAAATATTTTGGAGTCAATATATTTTCCTTTTTTTTTGCTATTTTAGGATATAAAACATATTTTTCAAACTTTAATGAACGTAGAACAAGTATTGCATTGCTTTATATTTTTGAAACGACTCATAATAATTTTAAAGAGTAAAACATTGTTTTAGTTCAATATTTTTACTTCGATTTAAGTCATGTCATAAGGCATTTTTAGCGCAATTTTCGCATTTTAAGGGCATTTTTTGCACTTTTTAAGGGCATTAATTGAGATTCTTTAGGTCATCAAAATCCGGGCTCTAATCATTAGCAATATAAATATAAAACAATATAAATAAACAATACAATATAAATCATGAAAATTATGATGATCGATATTATTAAGGAAGGTCTGGGTTAAATATAAAATATATATGTATATATATTTACAAAGCACAATAATCAACCCAAATTGAATGAAAATTAATATAAGAATAAAATAGATATTTACAGTAGGAAAATAATCAATGAGAGAAATTTATGTCGTGAGCTCTGTTGCAGTGGTGACCCAGGTGTCCTGGTTAAATAACCACTCGTCTTATGAGTTGCTCACCACACTAGTCTTAATCATACTACATATTTCTCGGGGACGACCGCTTGGGGTTATACATTTATTTTTTCGACTATGTAAATAGCGTATTTTTTCTGTTATTCAGACTTCTTGTAAACGCACATGCATCTTATCAATTATTATTCAAAAAATTATTCTTTTTTTTTTATATATATCGCACATTTTACTGTTCTGTATATTAGTCATTCGACCGTTGAAATGGGCAGTTTAAGCTCAGATGAATAGGCTAGTGCCGCAAGGCAAGCACCTCGATCAATGCACTCACATTAAAACTTTAGAAAAGGAGAAGCAAAATTTCTTTATCTACCACCATAAAATATAAATTATATTTTATATATAATTTATAATAATTTAAAACGTTGAAATATAAAATTTTAAAAATAAAATTAAATTAAACAATAAATCCGCCAGTGAAAACTTCACCTGGTAATTGTAGTGAGTGCATTATGAGTAGTGATGTGCCGATCGATTCATTTAAATGAATCGATTCTTTAGAATCAATTCACTAAAATGAACGGTTTTATGAATCGATTCTTTTTTTTAATGGTCGTTATAATAGAAGAGTGTTTATAAAAGGAGGTCGTACAAATTAGTTTAGACTGTTTTAGTATTTGAATTCGTTGATCTAGGTCAGGGGCTCTCAATATTTTTCGGCTATGGAACCCTAAATAATTAACCTTCTTTCGGCGGAACACCTGACTTTATAAATAAAGTTTTTTAAGGAAATACTGAACGTTATAGCCTATTAAAAAATATTTTTAAAGTATTTAACTAGAGGAAGGAAGAATTTTCATCGTTTTATCAGTAATATCCGAAAATTAAATTTTCAGCTCTTGTGCTATATTTAGTCTAATTAGGAATTCCATTTTAGTGTTTAAGTTGAAAATAAATAATTTGAAATAAATAATATAAATGAAAATTTAGAAAAACTGCCAAAAACGTTGGAAATGGTGATTAAGGAAACATATTTCCTTATTAAAGAAGATAATTATTTTGATTCGAAAAGTGTAATGAGAAATACCAATGCAATATTTTATGAATGCCTGTCCATTTCATAATTTATGCATTATATTGTTATTAGAAATATTACATTTTCCTTAAAAAAATGCCATTTCTATTTTATTGGTTATATGTTAAATAAATTGTATCTAAATAGAATCGTATCCTCAGATTGTATTTAAGTACAATCTGAGGTTTTGAAACTCATCACTGGTCATAAAAAGGACTAACTCGCTAACCCCCCCGTAACTGTTAATGGAACCAAAGGGTTCCATGTAACACGATTTGGGAACTACTCTTTCAGACCTTGTGCTCTAGGGGGCCGAAGTTGAATGTTCTACTTGAGTGGCTATAAAAGTACTATCTCGTGTAATCGCTGTAACTTTTCCACGGAACCATAGGGAACCACAGGGTTCAGAAGCAGAATATTCCAGTTAAGTGGTCAGCCGAATGTGGCTAAAAAAAGTACCAACTGGCGGAACCCTTACAATTCTTGACGGAACTCTAGAGTTCCATGAAACACCATTTGGGAACCACTCTTTTAGATCTTATACTCTAGGGGGCAGAAGTTGAATGTTCTACTTGGGTGGCTATAAAAGTACTATCTCGTGTAACAGCTGTAACTTTTTCACGGATCCATTGGGCTGCTTGGAACACCAATTGGGAACCGTTAATCTAGGGTTCAGAAGCAGAATGTTCCGCTTGGGTGGTCCAGTTGAATGTGACTATAAAAAGTACTAACTAGTGGAACCCCTGTAATTCTAAATGGAACCCAAGGGTTCTACCAAACACCATTTGAGAACTGCTAATCTAGGCAAGACTAATAATTTTTTTAGAATTTTAATATTTGTAATTTTTTTGTTAAAATTTGTTTAAAACAACAATTTTATTAACTTTTTTTTTCTTTCAAATTTGTCAATATAAAGACCGATAACTAACAATAAAGATATTCGTAAAAAAATAAAACAGTAAATTACCTTATAATAATGAAAAAAAATTCAAAATGTATCACGTGAAACAAAATAATAAATAGTTGAATTACGTTTTAAAACTTAAAAAATTAAAAAATGAGAGGATGTGAATTGATATTCTATAAGTTTGTCTAAAAGTATTCCTAACGAAAAATAAATAAATAAAATAAAAAATATCCCCCCTCCAGCATTAAAAAATTATTTACTCTAAATACTCGAATTTTTCGCAATAAACAGTTTTTCAACCACTTAAAATAATAAATAAATATTTTTTTTATATTTTTCTTAAGAAAAAAGAAAGAAAAAAAAACTGTCCTTTTTTCTAAAAATTTTTAGTTACATGCCCCTTTTCATAACCCCCATCCCTCTGAAGGTATCTTTTAATTTTAGAAAATAAGATAATAGCGAAAAGAATCGATTCGTTTCACAAAACAGTTCTTTTAATGTTAAAAGATATAAAACCGCTCAAATGAATCGTTTAAACAGTTCAGTGAATCGAATGCAATGTTAAAGTATAGGAAAACGACTCAAAAGAACTGATTGGAAATTCAAATCAACTCTTTGAGCCGATTTCAATGTTAAGAGATACGAAATGACTCAAATGAATCGTTTAGAAGTTCAATTCAACTCTTTGAGCCGATTTCAATGTTAAGGGATAGGAAACAGTTCAAAAGAATCGATTCATTTGACTTTATGATTCTTTTAACGCTAAGAGATAGGCAAACAGTTCATTGAGTCTTTTATTCGACTCAACTCATTTTCAACCAATCAGAGGATCGTTCATTCGATTCTCGACTCTTTTTCTCTCATTCAATTCATTTTCAACCATTCAGACATTTGCATTCATACGTATGTTCATTACCCAATCAGCGCAATGGTTTCATTTTCTATGGCTCTCACTCCTTGGCATAGAATAAACGATAACATAAAACTCTGCTTTACTTCATATTTACTGAAATTTATAAATTGAAAATTAACCATATGAATGAAAAAATTCGCTCTTTAATATTGAAGGACTGAAAAGTAATATCTGAGCTTTACAGCATTAATATCTTTTTTATTTGTAAGGAAGAACCGAAACTGGAGAAGACAGCTTTTTAGTTGTTGTTGCCCTTTTTAAATTGTTGTTTATCAATAGAATTTATTAATTTCGTAGATGAAAGGAAAAAAAGAGAGAGTGATGCATACAGTACGTATTACATTAATAGCATTTTCAATTCCCTTCATCCTTCAAGTGAGTCCATTTTATTAATCACCTCCGGAAACCGGTTGTGCGCTAACGTTGACATCGGGGTCATTCTCATTGGATGCGATTTTTCCGCTTGCGAAAACTCTCACACATACGAGTACCTTATTGGCTAGTTGTTCGCATGTAAATATTTTCAACCAATCAGATTGTCATTCACATGATACTCGAGTGAGAATGGACCTGTGTCTATTCGACTGACTTAGGATTTTATCAAGCTCCAATTGTATAAAGGAAATGCTGTATTAAATGCATATGCGGATGTTTAGTAAGTATAAGTACTAACTCTACAGTACTAACAGTCTTCTACCTCACGGTGCTCCGGTCTTTGGACAACAGAAGCTGCATACCCCCTCCCATGAATCAGTTGACAAATGAACCCGATGCTGCATCGTCCGTCGCGCAGAATAATCAGGTACGCGCTCAAGGTTTAGGCAGAGGACCTTGTCCGAAAAGTAAGTTACAGTCTCCCCACTCACTGAAGTCTTTGAAAATCTTACAGTGTAACATTAATGGCTTGACCACCCCAGCCACCAGAATCAAATTGGACCAATTGCTAAATATAGCAGAAGTTAATAATGTTCAAATTATAGCTATACAAGAAACTAAACTAAAAATGAAAACAATCTTGAAGTACAAAGGCTTTAATATCTATAGGAAAGATAGATCTACCACTGGAGGAGGAGGCTTAGATGTAAAAACTTACGAATTTTCAATGTATATCATCCTCCCAATCGAAAACAATTGCCTAATTGCTTTCCTGTATTTATGGACAAAAATACCATCATCCTCGGCGATCTTAACGCCAAACATTCTTATTGGGGATGTTCCAATGATAACGACAGAGGCTCTGACCTTATCCAAATCATTGATGACAACGACTTTTTGCTTCTCAACGATGGAACGCCCACACATACCTCCTTCAGTTACAACACTTCTGAGGCTTTAGACATAACCATGACCAGCTCAGACTTATTTCCCCAATGCTCCTGGACAGTCCAAGACAACATTGGAAGCGACCATCTCCCAATTATCACTGAATTTAAGAAAAGACAAAAGACGTCAAACTCTAATGAGAAATTCTGGAATTTCAAGAAGGCAAATTGGACCTGTTTCAGAGAATATTTGGATAAAGAATTGGAATCTCTTCAACTTTCGGAAGATGTAAACCAGTGCTGGCAGAATTTCAGAAGAATTATTCTTAAGTATGCTAAAGCCTTCATCCCTAGAGGAAATGTAAAAAGCTTTATACCGCTTTACTCCCAATCTACTGCCACTCTAGATCCCCTTTTTGTAAAAAGAAAACACCTCTTTGAATCTGCCAGATTGTTGGGAGTCAACTTGAGACCAGAGATTAGCAAAATCAATGCAGAAATAAAATTAGCTTACTCCCAACTTAAGAGATCTAGATGGAACGAAATTTGCAGTAAAATTGACTTTAGGACACCGGACTCAAAGCTTTGGAAACTGCTTAAAGGTATTAACAAAGAACAAACACAATATGAGGAATGCAACACAATTAAAGATGACAATGGCCAAATGTTTACAGATGATAAATCTGCTGCCAATGGCCTTGCTGCTCACTACCAACAAATCAGCAGACTCAACTTCTCAAACGAGGACAAGCCGGTAATGCACAAGGCAAGAAATATTGTTCATGGATGCCGAAGTACTGATTATGGTGATCCTTCTCTGGCTACTAAATTTAATATGCAAGAGTTACTGTTTGCATTGGCTTTTCTCGACCTTAGCAAATCCCCCGGTCCGGATGGAATTCATGGCTACATGCTCGAAAACCTTGGACCCTTTGGAAAACAAAAACTGCTTGACTTGATTAACCTTTCTTGGAGTAAGGGGCGTTTACCTCAGGAATGGAAAAAAGCCACCATCATACCAATCAAAAAACCTAATAAAGATTCTTGCTCACCTGGAGACTTTAGACCCATTGCATTAACCTGTACTACGAGTAAAATAATGGAAAAAATGGTCTTATTCAGACTCCATTTCTTTCTTGATAAGAGTAAATCTCTCCCTAGAGAGCAATTCGGATTCCGAAGAGGCCACAGCACCATGGACCAAGTTCTTCTCTTCGCCCAAACTATCAGAGATGCGCAGAACCACAGGCCAACCCATCACAGCGTTGCGGCTTTATTAGACCTCACGAAAGCTTTCGACAGAGTATGGAAGGACAAACTTGTTATAAAACTTCACGATTCTTACAACATCCGAGGCAATACACTGGCTTGGATTTCAGACTATCTTCATCACAGACATATCAGGGTGAAGTTTAATGGAACTCTCTCAAATTCAGTTCACCTCAGCCAGGGTGTACCCCAGGGAACTGTCCTCAGTCCAACTCTATTCACTCTGTACATGGCCGGAATAGAGAAAACTGTTTCTCTCGGGACTCGCATCGGAATGTTTGCTGATGATATTGCTCTTTGGGGTAGCGGTGACGACGTTACCGAGATTGAGTCGAGACTCAACAACTCATTAGAAGCCCTGTCCAAGTACGCAGATGAATTCAAATTGAGCTTCAACCCAACCAAATCGATAACCACCTTCTTCACTACTAATAAACGACTTTATAAATATGAACCATCTTTGTTTCTCAAACACCAGAAGCTCTCCTACGAGAAACACCCAAAATACCTAGGATACATTCTCGATCCCGAATTTACAAGTAACAAACATATTGATTATATTGTCTCGAAGGCTAGGAAGCGCCTAAATATTATTAAGTGTATCGCTGGTAGGGATTGGGGAGCAGATGCAACTACTCTTAGGACTTCCTACCAGGCTCTTGTTAGACCAATTCTTGAATATGGCTATCCTGTCTACTGCTGTGCTTCTCAATCTAACTTAAACAAATTGGAAAAGGTTCAACTGAGCGCCGCTCGCATCATCACTGGACTGAAACGTAGCTGCCCTTCAGAGATCGTTCTTTACGAAGCAGATCTGCAACCTCTAAATTTCAGAAGGCAAGCTAATTTAGTGAAATATTACAATAAACTTTCCAGTTTAGACCAAGGCAATTTAACTGCTATTTACCTAAATAATTGGACCTGCAATCAAAGGCTAAAGAAAAACAGTCCTTTTAGTCATGTCAAATCACAACTGTTAATCGCTGAAAATATTGAACCTCTTTATCTTCATAGCAATCTTAGTACTTGCTTGGATCTTTCCAATGTTAGTTTCCATGAAAGCCTCCCTACCATGCTTGACAAGAAAGACTGTGTGCCTGACTTCCTCAGACAATTGTCCCTGGAAATCATCAATAAAATCCCTCCAAACGACATCAAAATATTCTCTGATGGCAGTAAAATGGATAGACAGACTGGCAGTGGGGTATTTATTGAAACACCTCGAGAGAACTACACTCTTCATCAACGAAACCCCGATTTTTGCTCCGTCTTTCGAAGCGAACTAATTGCAATCAACAGGGGACTAGAGAAAATCTTGAGTGAAGGGCACCTTGGAAATACTTGGATACTATCTGACAGCCGTAGTTCAATTCAACACCTCAAAAATTGGGCCCTCATTGGAGATAAAACCAGTTTTTCGATCCTACAAAAAGTAAAGCTCATTTCCCAACAGCATGAGGTCCACTTTCAATGGATCCCGTCCCACGTCGATATCCACGGCAACGAGTTGGCTGACACTCTTGCAAAGAAGGGACTAGACCATCCAGTTCCCTCCACCTCAGAGCTTACATACCTTGAACTTTTTGCAAGGCAAAAGGCCCAGAACAAACAAAAGTGGCTGCTTCCACCTATTCACTACTGGTATAAAGCAGAAAGACCAGGACTCTCTCTATCTCTCCCTGGTGATAGGCAAACCAACACCTGCTTATCCCGACTGGCCAGTGGACACCTAAAAAGTCTCACATTTTCTGCAAATCAAAAAATCTTTCCTCTTTGCCCTAAATGCCAACAAAACCAGGCATCACCTGAGCACATCTTGAACTGTTTAGGGCTGGACTGGAATGACATTCATTCCTCTCCCATTCTGGTTTCGGATTTTCTGAATGTCAACGGATTCATTGATCTGGTCTGACCCCGTCAGACCAGATGGGAATTAGCAACAACAACAACAACAACTAACTCTGAATAAGCTTATAAAGTGTAGAATACAAAATATTGTACAAACAAAAAAAAAGAATCGATTCTTTTTCAAAAACGAACTTGATGAATCGATTCACAAAAAAGAGTTGATTGAAATATCGATTCGTTCGTTTTTCGCACATCACTAATTATGAGAATTTATTCTTAGTCAGCGGTAACAAAGAACTATACTCGTCGTCTTATAATCTAAATGCTATCGGAAGTTTCTTTAAAATTGTAAGTGAACACTTTTTGTGAGAACGCGTCTGTAATACAAATACTTCGATTTGCATGTGTAGAATACCATGGATTAACCCCAGTGAGAATGCCTTAAATCTTTTATTTTGAGTTACATATGTTGCAAATCATGCATTAAGAATTTCAAGAATAAAGGTAATTTTGAAGGTTAAGTTTGCAGTATTTTTTAATGTAAAATGTTTAACACCCTTGGCAAACACTTAAGGTAATTTTTTATGTTTCTGTCTGCTTTTTAATCTCATAATACTGTCACTTAAAATATAATAATAGTCTAAGACTTCCAAATTGACTGTTTCGCTTACGCTAAAAAAAATCTCCAAATGAAAGTGGTGCTGTTAGCAGCTCTTTTCTCGGCTCTAATTTATGATCTATTAGTTAGTATACGATTGAAAAGAATACGAAATGCGTTTCCAAAAAATTGAAATATTTATTTCCATATAAAGAATTTCTACAATAAAGGTAATCCTAGACATATACCTTTACAGTGCTGATTTTAAAACAAACACTTTACAAGACCTGGCTTCTTATGTGTGCCACTATCACGTCAAATACTATGTAATTTTCAACTACTAATGCACGGTATTCCTTACACTGATTTCCGGGATTCTTATAAATTGACACTTTTTTTAAACGACTACCATTATTTACCCCTTGGAGACGGGTGATTCGGAAAAGTATTCGTACAAAATCAGAATCAAGTTGTAATTAAATAAAAAACGGTAACTTAAATGTAGTCGTTTCTAAATTGACAGACTTACTTTTGCTTTTACTTTACATATTGTTAGTTTAATCATTTATATAATCAATCTTTCTTTTCTTTATTTATAAAAAATTGGACACCTGAGCCGCGCAGAAGGCCCATATCCCATACATAATGAAATAGTATAAAAAGTTAAAGTTAAAGACATTTTGAGTTCAGCAGTCTATGGTGTGGCTGTTACAGGGAGACAAGAACCTTGCTTGTATAACTGAAAGAAAATGAAAATAATAAGAGCAACTTCCGGTAATCTGCGGATGGCTGTAGTATGATTGTCAACGTGAAGTAACATAGGTCAGGATTTCAGTATTAGCACTTTATATAATCAATGTTAATTCAAAGTATGACTAATTAGTTTTATTTTGAACAAAGTAATGGTGAATTAAATAAATAAAACAATTATAACTCCACCCACAAATAATCTGATGAAGAAATACTTTGATTACCAGTTTTATATTTTTATCCTGATTAATATGGTTTTATGCTGGCACGTATTTGTGACAGTCGGCACGAAAGGGTTAATAACCAAATTAAAAAAAATTGAAAATATTTATTGATTGAGTAAAGAAATTTGTTTTTCCACGAACTGTCAACACAGTAAAAAAATTTTGAAAAAGAGATGAAAAAAATTAGACACTGTTCCTTTCTCATGAATTACATCAGGGAAAACCAGCAATCTTACTAGTTATTTCTTCAGTGCATTTGCAATTATAAACAATGCCCAGGTTGCTATATTTAATACTTTTCAAAAAAAAAATTAGATTTTGCATGCCATGCCGAAATTTTATTTCATTTTATAAACGTTGTTGAACAGCAGACTCATTTATTGAGTTTGCGACTATCAATGTTCAACTCCGTAGCGTTGTAACTTTGAACCCAAGTCAGAAGATAAAGGATCTCCTGGATCAATTATGGAGAGAAATTTGAATTCGTGCAAGACTTTTGATCAAACTAACCCGCATTTGCGTTACGTGAAGAGGGAAACTACCCACGGTTAGCTTATTGGCAAGGAGGCTCCAACCCATGATCCGTCTACCACTGTGGATATTTAACGTCATCACTGTGGTCGTTGCGAGCCGGGTGAGAAATTCGTATCGACTAGCCATTACTGGGATTCAGATCACTTCATTGAAAAGTTTGAGAGCTATCCCCTGAGACACCATGTCTTGCAATACCGACATTGTCGTTCACACTTACATAAGATAGAATATCATAGTATGGAGTTTTCAATAGTTTTTTATATTAAGGATAATGAACATATTTTGATGATTTTACGCTATTTCTGAATTATCACTGTAAGAAAATTGCAAAATACATAAAACAAGTAGGCTGATAAAGTTGATTGATATATACTTTCAAATATATTGATAACGAGAAGGTTACCATTCTTTTATTTATATGGTTTTTGTTGAAATTTACTTTAGATTACAGAAAAGAGAAACGAAATTTTCTTATCTACCGCAACAAAATATTAATTATAATTAATATATATTTTATCAACTGTATCACGATACTGTGTGCACAATCGTATGCCATTAAAATTAAATAATAAATCTACCAGTGAAAACTTCAGGTGGTAGATGTAATGAGTTCATTATGAGAGTTTTGAATATTAACGATCAAGTTCATTTTTTGATGCTGTTTCTGAATTATCGCTGTAAAAAGTATTGCAAAGCGCATAAAATTTTACTCTTTTGCCTGTAAGTGCTCAGCATGCTCCGGAAGATTTTTATTTTTACTAAGATTGTTATTCTCTCGCAAATATATTGATAATGGTTAAATGATATAGTTGATTGATATATGCTTACAAATATATTAATAACGAAATGGTTACCATTCTTTTATTTGTATGCTTTTTGCTGAAATTTACTTTAGGTTGTAGAAAAGAACATATTTTAATTTTTTTTTTCATTCCTTTAGATGAAATTAATCCTCTTTGTTGCAGCGAAGCCCATTATGGGGGGAGGAGAGGCAGAGATGTAATGTAATCTATCCCAACTATTACTCTCTTCTCAGATTAAGATCAACATTATCTATTTATTCTTCACTCCGCTGTAAATATGTATATACTAGTTTTTCAGTTTCGTTTTTACTCACTCCGTTGTAAATTCGTAAATATTTATTTTTTCGACTATGTAAAGAGCTTACTTTTTCTGTTATTCAGACTTCTTGTAATCACACTAGCATCTTATCAATTATTATTCAAATCATTTGTTTTTTTACATATATCATACATTTTACTGTTCTGTATATTAGTCATTCGACCGCTGAATTTTGCAATTTTATCTCATGTGAATAAACTAGTGCCGCAAGTCTGGTACTTCTATCAATAAGCTTTCATTAAATCATTAGAAAAGGGAAACGAAATTTCCATTATCTACCACACCAAAATAATAATTACATTGAATATAGACTTTATTCATGTGTTAAGCAACTCTTTTAGGGTAGCATCATCGATGGTGTCAAAAATTCCAGGGTGACCCTCGCCGTCGAATTTGGATGTGTGTCATTGGCATTCAAGACGTTGTGATCGAGCTCTGTGACTATGTCTTTCCAGCGATGTGCACGTGGAGGGAAGCGGCGGACTGAAAGACCAGTGCAGCGTTCTCTCGACCTCAACGAGAAATTCAACCTACTTAAGACTGAAAAGGAAAGCCGTCAGTTTTTCGACAATTTCCTTGATCCATTTTCTGAAAATGATATAATTGATATTATGATTGAACAATCAGAAGAGAAACTGAAATGGCAACGGGAAAATTGCAAACCACCATATATGGACGAATATAAACTTATCGCCTTAAGGAAGAAAAGGAAAGAACTTTGTCCTGTGGAACCCATGAAAACGACCATGTCATTGGCGTAGCGAGGGGTGGGCAAGGAGGGGCATCATGCCCCAGGCGCTACTCACAAAGGGGCGCCAAATGATCCGCAAAACAAAAAATTGCTGGATAATTTTTTTTTATTATAATTGATTTCTGGAAAATATATTTTAAATTTAGTGCCAGTGTAATATAATAAATGTTAATTCATAAATATTATTCATAATATTTAATTCACAATGTCACTTTAATAGTCTAAATCAAACTGTAATAATATATTCATAATAGAAATGGCACGTCTTTTCTACTTTCAGACCTGTGTCTGTTAGCACTTCCTTAGGGCATCTAAGCTGTGTGGTTACATAAATTATCTCCTAATATGTTATAATAAATATCTGCAGTGTACAAAGTACAAACATTCTTTCTTTCAGAACACTATTTATTTTTATTTGTATAAACGCAATGTAGCTTACGCTTGTTATTTTAAAACGATAACAATAACACTCTAATGTACAGTCACGGAAAAAAAGTGCCGGAAAATAACAACTAAAGGATCGTCTATTTTTTAATATAGATACTTCTCAAACACACAACAAATACAGCGTTTTGTCGTTTCTAGGAAGGGACACAAACAACGCCGTATTTGCTGTGTGCCTGAGAATTATCTGTTTTTTTAAAAAAAGATTATTTGTTACTTTCCGGATATTTTTTCCGTGACTGTACATATCCGTGACATTTGCGACAGGTTGTGGAAGTCAGCAACAAATTAGTGAAATACCCGAAATAGTAACTTTTAAGTTATTTTGGGTGTGTATTTTTCAGTTTTGCGTCCTTGTCATTGCGCTCTGCTTAGAATAAAAATGAAATGTTATTAAATATTAAAATATCAGCATAAATTATATTGTATATTTCACTATGTTACTACCTTTCAAGTTCAAGTCATTCTTGGTAACTTAACTAATAAATCAAATAAGATTACTTACTACATCTACTCGATGATTCTATTATTAAGTGAATAGAGTATGAAAAAATTTGTTAACAGAAAAATTTGTTGTTCTCATATTTGTCACCACAGATTCAAAATGAATTCATTCATCTTCTGGCATCTACAGTTCGAAATCAACTAATAAACGATATCGAAGGAAATAAATACTATGGGTTTTCGTTTGATTCAACTCCTGATATCTCTCATCGAGAACAAATGTCCCAAGTCGTTAGGTATGTAGATGCTGATTTTATCAATAAAAAAGTTTCCACCAAAGAATCTTTTTTTGGGTTTATTGAAATACATGCTAAAGATGCAGCCTCGATCGAAAATATAAGTTTAGAGAAATTAAATTACGATCAAATTTCATTAACAAACTGCAGATCACAATGTTACGATAATGCTGCCGTGATGGCAGGTCACACATCTGAAACGCGATGGAGCGCCAGAATACAAGCGGTTAGCGTTATCATCTATGGGCTAGAGAATATAAAAGAACTATTAGAAAAATTAGCAGAGCACACTACCACTTCAAGTGACAACAGAAGTGAAGCTACAATTCTGATGCAAAATATACTAACCTTTAGTTTTATAACTTTAGTTCATTTCTGGTATGAAATCTTAAGAAGGATTGATCGTGTGCAGCTCAGATTACAAGATCCTAGAATGAATTTTAGAGAAGTGTTCTATGATCTTGAATCATTAGCGACTGAACTAGCCGAAATTTGAGACAAGCTCTGTGAAGAGGCAATAGAAAAAGCGGAGTCTCTTTGTGAAAAATGGGATATGGATACAACTATACGTGCCTGGAGAATTGGCTATGGTGGTCTTTCCGCAGAAAGTGAAATTTCTCGCGTTATGAAAAGCACTCTTGATCGTCTCCAACAAGAAATGTGTACACGATTAAGTGATCTTAATTTCAAATTTGGATTTCTACTAGACGTTGAAATTTTATTAAACAAGGATAATGTCGACCTCAAAAAAAAATTTTAAAAATTTGGGTGAATTTTATAATACAGATTTCAATGTAATAGAACTTTTTATCAAAATACGTGACAGCAAAATGTTACTCCGCAGTAGAAAAGAAATTGAACCTAAAACTCCATTAGAATTTCTTACTTTTATAATCAATCTCGAATGGAGAAGATGTTTTTCCAAATCTGAGAGCGGCACTTCAAGTACTCCTGACTAGGACTAGGTTATAAATCGATGTATCGAGACATATCGATTTAACGCACATATCGGCAAGACGATACAGCGACTGTCATTCAAGGCGATACATCAGAAATCTAATTTAAGCCGTCGAGTAAAGACAACGAGCGCGAAACGATATAGCGATATAAGACACGCAAGGATATAAGAAAACGATATAGCGATATAAGACTCTTCTCTTACGTTCCGATGTCGACTCGCGCTGTGGAAGACGATGTTTGTTTCGTTATGTTGAAATGGCCTTGATTGGTGAACTGTAGAATCAGCACCTCTTAGTTTTTTTTTTTTATTGTAGCGACTTGATATCGTTTCTTGTAGATTATTTTCAGTGGGACTAACTTCGTGATTGCCGATGTTACCTTGTTCTGAAGGCAATCTATTATTGAAAAGAATATATAAAGAGGAGTTTCTTCATTAATTAGATAAGTTTTCTTTAACAAAACTTTTTTTTATTTTTAAATGAGAAAATTTCGGAAATCTAATTTAAGGCGCCCATAAAGAATTAAATTTGTTAGGTTATTTTTTTACTTTCTTTTAACTTATTAAAAACTTTTTGGATAAAACTCCTAATAATTTAATAGGTTTTTATTACTGATTTTAAATTTATAAATCTTGTTGTTTTTATTTTTAGAAATAAAGTTTAAACAAAACTTATTTTTTGTCATTTGGATTTGGACATAAATCACTCAACTTTGTTTATTCAAAAAAAATTTGAAAGGTTTGCGTATTTTATTCATTTTTTAAAATCATTTAGCACTTCGTTTTATTAAAGAGTATAATAATTTTTTTTAAAAATATTCTTTTCATATTATTTGTTAATTAGCTAAATATATTATCGAATATCACAATTCTTTTGTTTTTATTTTTAAGAAATTAAACCTTACTTTGTTTTTCGCTCATAATTAGGTCAAAATTCAATTTAATTTAATTATTTATTTGAAATAATAACAATAAAAAATACTGTTTTAAAAGCGTTTTTTTTTTCTAAAATTTATTTAGCATGTTGTTTTAAACATACAAATAATTTTTAACGAACTTATTTTTTAAATTTTCTTTCTATACTGTTAGGTAAATATATTGATAAATTTCAATTTTATTTATTTTTTTATTATTTATATTTAAATTAAGAAATATTTCATTTATTTGCGTGATCATTTTTAGAAAATGTAACAAAACTTGCATTTACTTTTTTATTTAGAAATTGAACATTAAGATCGGACCTTATAATTATGTAATTAATTATGCATAATAGTACAAGAAAATATTAATTTGTAAAAAACGCTTTAAAAAAAAGTTTTTAACACTTTGTTTTAAGCGTATTATGAATTTCTAAACAAACATTTCAATAAGTATTTTAAGTAAGATTTGTACATTGTAGTCAATTTATTTAATATCTTTCCTAAGCAAAACATATATATCTTCAAATTTATAAATTGATTTGAATCAATCTGAGTATGGAGTTTTGATAGAAATATGACTTTCTGTGCCTTACAAGTAAACGAAATTCAAAAATACTATATCGCGATACATCGCTGTTTTGCATCGCGATATATAATTTCTGATATCGCGCAGTCCTACTCCTTACTAACTCAGTATCAATTGCTAGCTGCAAACGTTAATTCAGCAAATTAAAATTAATTTTGACAAATCGCCTAAGTGACCTAGCATTTTTAAGTGTGGAAAGAGAAAAATTTTAAATGATCAATTCTGATGATATTATTGATACATTTGCTTCATCAAAAGCACGGAAAATTTAGACATAGTAATTAGTTTTGTTAATACATTATAATCGTATGATTATTTAATACATGTATCTCCTTAGAGATAATAAATATTTACTTTTTTATTCTTTTAAAACTGCGTGTTTTTAAAATATTTCTTTATAAATATGTAAAATAAATAATAGATGTCTTTTGAACTAATTCTAGATTATCATATACATTTCAAAATCTAGTCTTGTTCTCTCAACTACATTTTTTGTCTCAAATTTAAAGCCTAGCTTGAGTCTATGACTTTATTTATTTATTAATTTGCGAGTATATTTTACACATAATATTATATGGTTTTCGAATGGGGGGGGGCGCTAAAAGGGTATTGTGCCCCGGGCGCGAGTTAAGCTCGCTACGCCACTGGACCATGTCCATAGAAACTGTAAAGACAGTACAAACAGTAACGCTTACGGAGACTGCAGTAACAGTTCCTTCCTGTGAGCCACAACTGGAAAATACTCAAATCGAGCTCACGGCAGACAAGCGGGTAGAAAAGGAGCCTGATATCCCTGCTTCTTCTCCCAAAAGACTGAAAAAGAAAAGCCATAGCACCGGCAATACCCAGGAGCCTTCAACAACTTGCCCTGAAACTACTTCAGAGACAACTCACTCTAACCCTGAATCGACGGAGCCATCTCCACCGGCCAAACCCACTTTCCTCCCAAGAAAACTTAAATTTCTCGTGCGGGGACTTAATGTAGACCACCGTACCGATGATCTTCGGAGAGATATTGACGAAAATGGTCGACAACCCATCAAAATTGAGCAACTGAGGAAGAGGTGTGGTGACGGATACAAGCCCCTCCCCCTTTTTCTAGTGACACTGCAAGATTCCCAAGAACATCGAGACTTTATTGACACCATGTTTCTTCTATCTCATCCTGTCCAAATAGAGAAATTTCATGGAGGGCGTTATGCCATACAATGTTACAAATGTCAAAAATTTGGACACACTCAAAAATCATGTTCAAATGAGCCAGCATGCATGAAATGCGCAGGAGAGCATTTCACTTACCAATGTATGAAGCCTCTCTCCCTTCCTGCCAGGTGCATAAACTGCCAAGGCGATCACCCTTCCTTCCTGCTATACGGGCTGTGGTGCTAGGCCGAAAAGACACCAGCGCACCTTCACGAAGAAACCTCAAGATGCCCCCAGCAATGTAGCTAGATTCCTGAACATTCTCAAAGAACTCCAGGAACTGTTGAATGACGAGAAAATAGTCGCTCTACTCATCTCCTTGCTCTCAACCCAAAAGATGTAGATATGGAGCCCCACCATCATGCCTGCTACACCTCACATGATTCCTTTCTTAATTTTTACCTCATTTCAGATTCTATTCCGAGCCTACATCACATCTTTCCTATGTATGTTCCCGTCATGGGATATATTTTAAGATGAATGGGAAAAGGGCCATTTAGGCCTCAGATGCCCAGTTCTACAACAACGAACGAACGAGTAAAGAATATGTATATACGTATATATATTTTTTTCTTCCTCTAGATGAAATTACTCTTCTGTGCACCTGCGACGCTCATTATGGGGGGAGGAGAGGCTGAGAGGTAATGTAGTCTATCCCAACTTTTACTCTCTTCTAAGATTAAGATCTACATAATCTATTTTTCGCTCCACTGTAAATATGTGTATACTAGTTTTTCGATTTTGTTTTTACTCACTATGTTGTAAATTTGCAAAACATTTAGTTTTTCGACTTTATAAGTAGCTTAATTTTTATGTTATTCTGACTTCTTGTCATCGCACTTGTATCTTATCAATTATCTTATATATATATATATATATATATATATTAAATTTTACTGTTCTGTATGTTAGTCATTCGACCGTTGGATTTGGCAGTTTAATCTCAGATGAATAGGCTAGTGCCGCAAGGCAGGTACTTCGATAAATGCGCTCACGTTAAAGTATCAAAAAAGAGAAACCGAAATTTATTTATCTACCACACCAAAATATTAATTATAATTAATATAAATTTCGATCATTGCAATATATCAGAGGTCATAAATTATAGATTTTTAATTTAAACAATACGTCCGCCATTGAAAACTTCAGCTGGTAGATGTATTAATGTGTAAATTATTGGAATTTATTCTTAGTCAGCCGTAAAATTCAGCTCATAGAAATTGACTCGTCTGCATGTAATCCAAATCCTAGCTGCTCTGAATTTGTATAATTGTTTAGGTTTCTTCTAATAAGTAGGTGGACACTTTTTTGTGAGAACACGTTTTTAGTACAAATAAAGCATTAATTTGATTTTTGTGTATAGAATATCATGGATTGACACCTATTAGAAGGCTTTAAATCTACACATGTTGCAAATCATGTATCCAGAATTTTTAGAATAAAGGTAATTTTAAAATGCGCCTTTGCAGTATTTTTTTAATTCAAAATGTTTAACACACTTGGCAAACTCTTAAGGCAATTTTTTTTAGCTTTTTGACTACTTCTTAATCTTATAATACTGTTTCTTCAAATATTATAATAGTCTAATACTTTCAAATTGGCTGTTTCGATCCCACTAAAAAAAATTCAAATGAAAACGCTGTTGCTAGCAGCTCTTTTCTCGGCACTAATTTATGATCTATTAGTTAGTATATGATTCAAAAGAATATGAAATACATTTCCCAAAAAAAATGAAATATTTATTTCCTTATAAAGAATTTCTACAATAAAGGTAATCCTTGATATATACATTTGCAGTGTTGCTTTTAAAACAAACAATTTAAAAGGCCTGACTTCTTATGTGTGAAACTCTCACGCCAAATACTATGTAAACATAAAGTTTTCTTCTGTACAAAATTTTAGCTGCAACCACTGCTGACATTTTTCAATTTTTTTAGCTAAAGTTAGCTGCTACGTTCTTGAAAATTTCTTGATCTATTTGCTGGGAGTCACAGCAAAATAAGTTTAAAACAAATTCCCAAATTAATCATTAGGTAAAGAACTTCTACAACGAAGGAAACCTTTGAAATACGTTACCTTTCAAAACACGGCATAGTATAAGTTAAAGATACATTGCGTCACGTAACTTCCAATACACTTTTAGAAATTAAATTTTTGCTGTGGTGAATTTATGTCTTGTCTCCAAACCTAGAGGTAATTCCTTTAGACTGAGAAAAGGCGTGAATTTCCTGTACTCCAATGGCACCTGCAAAAAAGTCACTAAATTTAATATTTCTTTCAAGATCTATAAAAATAAATTAGTAAAATCAAAGGTTATTTACTTTTGTTGTTGAATGAGTTTTGATTCTATAACGATGCAATATGTTTGCCGTACATAATTTGATTTCCATCAGAGCGAATCTCATCCCCAAACAGTTTCTTGGTCCTTCGCCAAATGGTAAATAGGCGTACTGAAAATGCTTTTGCGGAGATGAATCCATGAATCTAGAAACAAATAAAATGGAATTCGATAATCATGTTCAAAAAGGATGAAAGAGTGACATTATGAGAAGCTTACATTAATATAAAGATATCAGCTATGGCGTTTTCTTTTTATAAAGTAGTTTTTTATGCTGATTTCAGGAAAACCGTTATGGTCTTTACTACAGGTTTTGAAGACATTAGACAGACTTTGGAAATTTACGTTACATTCCGTACGCTTTCATCCGTAAGATTTGAAGCATGCTTTTTTTTTTAATCTTGCTAACCGTTCCGTAGTGCAAGCTTCAAGGACTCTGACCATTTCTGCTAAAAATTGTTTGTTTTTTTAAAATTTATTTAAACTTAGCTTCAAATTAACATTAAAGCCGTGTTCCAAATTGATCAAATAAAACGCCAACACAAAATGAAAATGAAGGATTCGTTATTACGAAATGTTAAAATGAATTTTGTGATGTTACAACAATCGGTTGATTTAATTTTTTTAAAAATTATATGCGTTAGTTTAAAATTTTGGTCGTCGAATTGTAATAGGTCCTTAAGAAACTAAATATTTTTGGTTATTTGAAATTAGAAAATATATTTTCTTTAATTATACAATTTAGTTTAGTTTAACTTCCATAATATCCACGTTCCATTATAAATGTTCGTTTTGGATATGTGGTCGAAAGTAAGATAATATTCCACAACGATAAAGTGATTAAATTTGAGGAATTCTTAAAAATTTCTTTTTCATTCACGTAAATTTGATACTTTTTCATGGACACAACTGTATTTTACTAGAATTGAAGCATGAGCACTTCAGGAGCAATTACTTCAAATCATACGTACGGCGGCATACGGAATGAAACGTAAGAGTATGAAATCTACTCCTTTTTAAAAAACTCCATTTTCATGGACCAGTGTTCAATTTCCATGGAATTTACTTAAACGAGGTGCAACAACTACACATTTTCGCCACACATACAAGGAACTTGCGAAAAGTTTTACAAAAGGAATAATTTTCGCCAGAACCACCTAAAAAAGCCAAAAGAAAAGCAAGGAAAAAGAGCACTGGAAAATAGCATAGGTAAACAGCACTACTTGAACACCTACATGAATTTACTTCTTCAATAAGAATACACTGTGTGAGTTCGTTGCCAGACTCAAATTTACAACCTATATAATTTACTGTTCCACGAACGGTAACCGCAATTCTGATTATTTACATTTACATAGCATAGCATAGCATTCGCCTCCAAGAAAATTATGATCCACGTTTCACCTCTCGGGATTAAATATTTCAGGATTTTGAAAATATTCATCGTCATAATGCATTGCGTAAAGTGGAAAAAGTATAATCATCCCCTTTGTCACCACTATCCCTGTGTCTCCTAATTTGTAATCTGCAGTTGCTACTCTACCTGACCTAAACAAATAAATTAATAAAAAATAAATTCAATCTAAATGGAATGTTTTAATATTAATCTTTCACAATTTTTGATCCTTTTGCTTAGTATGCTCTGGAAAATTTTTGTTTTCACTATTCTTATTATTCTCTCACAAATGTATTGATAATGTAGATTGATATGTACTTACAAATATATAGATAGCGAAATGGTTACCATTCTTTTATTTATTTGGTTTTTGTTGGAATTTACTTCAGATTACAGAAAAGTAAAACGAAATTTGTTTATCTACCGCACCAAAATATTAATTAAAATTAACATGTATTTTAATCTTTGTAACTTTAGTTAGCGTTAATAATTTTCGATTTAGAAATAATACATCCGCCAGTGAAACTTTTGATGGTAGATGTATTGAGTGCGTATTGAGAATTTAATCTTAGTCAGCGGTAAAATTAAATGCATAGAATTTGACTTGTTGGTATCTAATGCAAATGCTACCTGCTCAGAAATCATATAATTGTTTCGGTTTCTTCACTATCATATGGTGGAAACTTTTCATTGAGAACGCGTTTTTAGTACAAATAAAGCATTAATTTGGTTTGTATTGTGCGTGTAGAATATCATAGATAAACCACAGTTTGAAAGTCTTAAATCTTTTATGTTGAGTTTCATATATATATTGAAAATGAAGCCGTGAGGGGTCAGTTGTTTGCTGACCTTGCAAAGATATGAGGTTCAATTCTCAGCGGAGGCTTTTTACAATGACAGTTGACCACTAAGGTGACATTGTCGACCCTCAACTTCCATGTCCTGATATTTTTGCAGGAATGCTTTATGCTTTTTTTCTTTTTTTAAACCAATAAATGAAATCTGGTATTCTATAGCTTTATATAGAATGCCTAAAATTGACCAACAGAGTTCCAAATGATTATTATGATATTAGTTCCAAATGATATTTTATGCGCTACCGCCAAGCATTTAATGAAATGCTTAATGACAAACCGGCAAAAGCGGGACGTACAATTCCTATTGAAATGGATCCGCGAATTAGGTAAGATCAAGTATTTGTGTATAAATGCAACAATAAATTTGTTTCCCAATGTAATTATTATGGTCTGGTTAAATTGAAAAGTATTAATTTCAATGGAAAATTCTGGCAGGAAAGGAATGCGCCCAATTTTACAAGGATATTTAAGTGAAAGAGAATTTGTACCCACCAATATGTATGTATCAGATGTACCGTTTAGTTTTGGTGGATAGTTTCTCTATAAGTTTAAACATGTATGCACATGCTTTTTTCCGCTATATATGCTCTTTAAGCTACAACATTACCATTGAGTTAAATACTCTACAACATTCTGTAAAATGAGGCTCTTGTTTTCGTGAATATAACCTTATTGTGGACCTAATAATTGCCTCAAAATACTTTATAAGTGATAGAAGAAATGTTATTTCTCGTTTCTTCCACAAGAGTATGAATAGTTGAATGAAATCAGTTTGAATATGAGAGAATGAAATGCCAATTTGATTTTAAACTATAATTCAAAACAATGTGGCATTTCATACTTTTATACAAAACAACGAAATTATCGTTAAATTTAAAAAGCAAAACATGGTAAAATTAGCACAAATTTAGATAAGTAAAAACTATAGTAATATGTTGTTTGGAAAAAAAAGCAAGGTGGCATTCTAGACATTTATACAAAACAACGAAATTATCTCCAAATTTAAAAACAAAACATTGTAAAATTGGTACAAATTTAGATAAGTTAAAAAGTATAATAATGTATAAGTTGTTTTAAAAGAAAAGCAAGGTGGCATTTTATACTTTTACCCAAAACAGCGAAATTATCTTTAAATTTAAACACAAAACAAGGTAAAATTAGCACAAATTTATAGGGTTGTTCGATAATTAATGTCGCTTTTTTTTCATGTTTTCCAAAGTGAATTTTTTTATATTAACAACAAACATTAATCAATGATATATTGACCATTCTGTTGGATTACTATTTGCCACCTTTCGGTAAGTTGAAAAATTCCACGTTCGAAAAAGCTTTGATTTTTAGAAGCGAAGAACTGGTCCAACTCATTTTTAATAGCCTGATCGGAATCGAAAGTTTAACCATTCAAATGGCTTTGAAGGAATCGAAACAAATGGTAATCCGATGGTGCTAAGTCAGGGCTATAGGGTGGATGTGGCATCAGTTCCCAATTCAGCTCCATTAATTTTTGACGAGTTATCAAAAATGTGTGGGGCTGGCGATATAATGACGAAACATAACTCTTTTGCGATTGGTCAGCTCAGGGTGTTTTTTCTTGATTTCTTTGTTCAATTTCGATAGTTGACGACAGTAGACATTTGAATCAATAGTTTGATTCCTTGGAAGCAGCTCAAAGTAGACTATCCCCTTGCAATCCCACCACGCAGAAAGCATAATCTTCTTTTGGTTATATTGGCTTTGGATGTCGATTGTGGGGGTTCATCTTGCTTGGTCCATGATCGGTTTCGGACTACGTTATCGTAAACAATCAATTTTTTATCACCCGTTATGATTCTTTTCAGAAATGGGTCGTTTTTGTTACGATTCAGCAAAGTTTCGCATATGTTAATGCGTTTGGTGAGGTGGATTTCCTTTAATTCGTGAGAAACCCAAACATCTAGTTTGTTTACGTAACCAAGCTGTTGTAAATGCAAGTAAACGGTTGAATTCGATATGTCGAGCTTTTCTGCTATCTCTCGAGTTGTCATACGCCGGTTAGCTTCGATTAACTCCTTTATTTTGTCGTCATCAGTAGTGGTTGGACGACCAGTATGTGGTGCATCTTGCACATTAAAATTTCCAGCACGAAAGCGAGCAAACCAACGCTGACACTGGCGTTCAGTAAGGCAGTCCTCACCATAAACTTCACACAATTTCTTCCGAGCTTGCACCTCATTTTTGCCCTTTCGGAAGTAAAACAATAAAATTTTTAACCAACTTGTTGTTGACACTCTGGTTTTGACTAAAGAAAGTCTAATCTTTAAAATAGAATACAATAATATAAGCCACGCAATCACTACTGCATTAAATATGCAATTCAAATCATCTATGAGAAAAAAAAGACATTAATTATCGAGCAACCCGATATATCTAGGAAAGTGCCTCTTAATATTTGGATTTAGGAAGACGTGCCTGTCTCTAGGACGAGATGAAAAGAAACTCGATTATTCAGGAAAACTTGCATATCCGTATGGAGAATAAATACTATGATTTTATCAACTACATCACTTTTAATAATCCTTTCAAGCGGAGACAACCAATAATCAAAATAGACGGTAACGGAATAAAATCAGTAAATCACATCAAATACCTAGGTATAGTATTAGATCATCATCTAAACTACCTAGAACACATTAAATCACTAAGAACAAGAGCCACAACACTACACAATAATCTCATAAAACTAGCCCCAAGGACCTGGGGCATTAATACTAAAATGCTCAAACATAGGTACAAGACTGTGGCAGAAAAAGCCTTTACGTGCACTGTAGCAGCATGGGGTACAGAATTAAATAGAACCGCGATCAAAGAGCTGCACAAGGTGCAGCGGCCCCTACTAGTCAGAATAGCATGATCATTCAAAACAGCACCCACACCAGTTCTGAATGTTCTGGCAGGTTTACCGCCATTGTACCTGCAAATCCAAAAAGAAGCACTACTAGCTAACACACTTAGATTCAATAAAAAAACACACAATATAACATAAAAGCTGGTGATTATCAACAAAAGATAAAAACACATATGGTCCACCCGGCCCATAAGACTAGCCGTAAATACACTAACCTACCAACAAGTACTGGAGCTAGCAAGACAACGACGGTACAAATCTACACCGATGACTCCAAAACAGACAATGGCGTGGGAGCTGCATTCTGTGTTTACCACAACAACCAACATACAGATACATACAAATTTACGCTGAAACAAGAAAACACAGTGTTTCAAGCAGAGGTTTTAGCCATCAAAGAAGCCAGCAATTGGTTAGAGACACACAGCTGCAAAGATGCAACAATTTTCACAGACAGTCTGGCTAGTATACACGCTATTAGAAAAACGAAACAAAAAGACCCACACGTGGCAACAACACAAAGACAACTAGAACACCTAGTCAGAAAATGCAACACACAAATACACTGGGTGGCAGCGCACATAGGTAATGAGGCAGCGGATCTAGCGGCTAAAGACGCAGCAGCAGGTCACGGGGTTCTCAGCGGTGTTCTGCTTCCACCATCGAGCCTAAGAAATAAACTTAAAAACATCACACAAAAACTTTGGCAAGCATACTGGGACGAAAATGAAAAAGGCTATACAACAAAATCATATTATCCTAAAGTAGACACAGACCGACTCGTAGGCCATCCAGCAGCAATAGAATTCCTTACAGGACATGGCTTCTTCCCCTCATTCTTACACAGGATGCAGCGAATAAACACAGACACATGCCCATGCGATGACACAGGTACCCCAAGTCACTACCTGCATGACTGCCCACTAACTGAATCGTAATAAATAATAATAAATAAATAAATAAAAAAAATACCTGTGACGTGACTAGCTATTTTATATTGTACTGTTATTGTCGATGTCCATCCTTTGAGTCTGTAATGTAACACTGCTAGTTAATCTATGTAAAATTAAATTGTCGCTACTAGGCCGGGATAGCCTGGTCAGTGGGGTGCCGGCCCATGTCCAAGAGTTCGTGGGTTCGGTCCCCGCCGGTCGAAGACTCCCCGTGTAGTAAATGGTGACTGATTCACGTTAAATCTGTCGAGTCTCAAAGTCCTCCATGTTCCCATAACAAATCAATACCTCTGGGGGTACCGATCCAGGAGTTTCCTTGTCTTCTGGATTGGTTCAAAATTACAAGGCTACGGGGTTAAACATTAGTAGTCGTAAACCCAAAAATTGGGTCGACTGTTCAACGGCGGTCATAAAATAAAATAAAGTAAAACACTTACACAAGATAGAAATTCATGCTATGGAGTTATCAATAGTTTTTAATAGTAAGGAAAATGTTCATTTTTTGATGCTTTTACGCTGTCTCTGATTTATCGCTGCAAAATAATTGCAAATCACATAAAATTTTATCGTTTTACCTAACAAGTGCTTAGTATGCTCTCACCAATGTATTCATAATTATTATTAGCTGATATAGTTGATTGATATATACTTACAAATATATTGATAACGAAATGGTTACCATTCTTTTATTTATAAGCTTTTTACAGAATTTACTTCAGATTATAGAGAAAGAAAACGAAATTTGTTTATCTACCACAGAAAAATTTTAATTATAATTAATATACATTTTAATCTTATAAACTGCACCAAATGTTCTGTCGTTTTTCATAGAATTAAATAATACATCCGCCTGTTAAAATTTCAGCTGGTTGATGTAATGAGATCATAATGAGAGATTAATTTTATTCAGCGCATGAAACATGACTCGGGATATAATCCAAATGCTAACTACTCTGAAATTTTATAATTGTTAAGGTTTCGTTACAATTGCATGAGGACACTCTCTTTACTGAGAACGCGTTTTTAGAACAAATAAAGCATTAATTTGATTTGAGAGTGTAGATTATCATAGATAAAACACAGTTTGAATGCCTTAAACCTTTTATTTTGAGTAACATTTATATAGCAAATATATATGAAGCCGTGAGGGATCAGTGGTTTGCTGAGATTGCGAAGATATGCGGTTCAATTATGAGCGACGGCTTTTCGCAATGACAGTTGACCACAAAGGAGTCATTTGGGACCCTCAACCTCCATGTACTGATATTTTTGCAGGAATGCTTTTTTTTATCACTACATGAAATCTGGATTTTATAGCTTTATTTAGAAATATGTATACCGATTTATTTATTAGCCTAAAATTGACCAACGAAGTTCAAAATGATTATTCTGATACTAGTTCAAATTGATATTTTATGTACTAGTACCAAGCATTAAAGGGAATGCCTAATGACAAACGCGGGAAGTACAATTCCTAGTGAAATGGAACCCCGAATTAGGTAAGATCAAGTACTTGTATGTAAATGCAACAGTAAATTTGTTTCCAATGTAATTAAAATGGTTCAGTAAAATTGAAAAGTATTAGTTTCAACGGAAAATTCTGGCAACGAAGGAATGCGCCCAATTTAACAAGCATAATAAGTGAAAAAGAATTTGTGCACATCAATAAGTATGAATCAGATGTACCATTTAGGTTTGTTGGACAGATTCTTTATAAGTGTAAATATGTAAGCACGTGCTTTTTTCTGATATATATGCTCTGCGTCTTTAAGCTTCATTATTACCATATAGTTAAATACTCTATAACATTCTGTTCTGTATACTAGTTTTTCGGTTTTGTTTTTACTCATGCCGTTGTAAATTTGTACATATTTATTTTGTCGACCATCTAAATAGCTTATTTTTTCTGTTAATCAGACTTCTTGTAATCGCACATGTATCTTTCCAATTATTATTCAAATCATTTTTTTTTTGTATATATCGCACATTTTACTGTTCTGTATATAAGTTAATCGACTGCATTCGCCCGTTGAATTTGGCAATTTAATCTCAGATGAATAGGCTAGTGCCACAAGTCAGGTACGTCGATCAATACGCTCACGTTAAAGCATTAAAAGAGAGAAATGACATTTCTTATCTACCACAACAAAATATTAATAATAATTATTATACTTTTTAATCTTTTGAATGTAGCGATTTATTTCTTGACAAAAAATCATAAATTAGATTCGCCAGTGAAAAACAATAGCTGGTAGATGCAATGACTACATTATGAGAATCATCGTATAGAACTTGAATAGTCGGCATGTAATCCTAATGCTAACTGGTCTGAAATTGTATAATTGTTTAGGTTTCTTTAAAATTGTAGGTGTACACTTTTCTGAGAGAACTGGTCTTTGATACAAATAAAGCATTACTTTGATTGGTGTGTGTAGAATATCATGGATTAACCCCTAGTTAGAATGCCTTATATCTTTTATTTTGGGTTGCAAATCAGGCATCAAGAATTTCTAGAATAAAGGTAATTTTGAAATGTGCCCTCGCAGCCTTTTTTTTTCAAATGCAAAATGTTTAACGCTCGTGGCAATCTCTTAAGGCAATTTCTTTTTTTTATGTTTCTGACTACATCTTAATCTTATAATACTGTTACTTCAAATATTATAATTGTCTAAGACTTCCAAATAGGCTGTTTCGCTACAACTATAAATATCTCCAAATGAAAGTGCTGTTGTTAGCAGCTCTGTTCTCGGCGCTAATTTAAGATCCATTTATAAGTATACCATTCAAAAGAATATGAAATACGTTTCCAAGAAAATGAAATATTTATTTCCTTATGAAGAATTTCTACAATAAAAGTAATCCTTGATATATACCTTTACAGTGTTGTTTTTAAAATAAACAATTTCCAAGCCCTGGCTTCTTATGTGTGCCGCTAATCACGTCAAATACTATGTAAACATAAAATTTTCCACCATACAAAATTTTAGCTGCTACTACTGCTAAAATTTTCCAAATGAAAGAGCTAAAGTAAGCTGCTACGTTCTTGGAAATTTTAACAAATTCCCAAATTAATTATTAAGTAAGGAACTTCTACAATAAAGAGAACCTTTGAAATACGTTACCTTTCAAAATACTGCATTGTATAACATAAAGAAACATTGCGTCACATAACTTGCAATGCATTTTTAGAAATTTTTTGCTGTGGTGAATTATAATTTTTTTCTAAACTAAGAGGTAATTACTTTGCACTGAGAAAAGATGTGAATTTCCAGTACTCCAATGGTACCTGTAAAAAGAAGTCACTAAATTTAATACTACTTTTATGATCTATAAAAATCAATTAGTAAATTCAGAGATTTTTTTACTGTTGTTGTTGAATGAGTTTTGATTCTGTAATGATGCAATATTTTTGCCTACATAATTTGATCTCCATCAACGCGAATCTCATCCCCAATCAGTTTCTTGGTCCTTCGCCGAATTTTAAATAAGTTCCAATGTAAATGTTTGTTTTGGATGCGTGGTCGGAGTTAAGATAATATTCCACAACGATAGCGTGATTTAATTAAGGAATTTTTAAAAAATCTCTTTTTCATTTACGTAAGTTTGTTATTTTTTCCCGGACACAACTGTATTTTACTGGAATTGAAGCATGCGCACTTCTGGCGCAATTTTTTCAAATCATACGGAATGGAACGTAAGAGTGTGAAATCTACTCCCTTTTGACAAAAATAAATTTTCATTGAACAGTGTTCAATTTCCATGGAATTTACTTAAACGATGTGCAACAACTACACATTTTCACCACAGATACAAGTAACTTGCGAAATGTTTTCCAAAAAGAATAATTTTCACTAGAACGAACTAAAAAAGCTCCAAAGGAGCGAAAAGAAAAGCAAAGAAAAAGAGTTCTGGAAAAAAGCATAGGTAAATAGCACTACTTAATACCTAACTTCATGAATTTACTTCTTCAATAAGAATACACTGTGTTAGTTCGTTTCCGGACTGAAATTTGCAACCTAAATAATTAACTGTTCCACGAACGGTTACCATAATTCCGATTATTTACATTTTCATAGCATAGCATAGCATTCGAAACCAAGAAAACTTATGATCCATTTTTACCTATCGGGAATAAATATTTCAGGATCTGGAAAATATTCAGCGTCATAATGCATTGCGTAAAGTGGAAGAAGTATATTCATACCCTTTGTCACCACTATCCCAGCGTCTCCTAATTTGTAATATGCAGCTGCTACTCAACCTGTCCTAAATAAATAAATAAAGAAAAAAATAAATTAAGTCTAAATGGAATGTTTGAATATAAATTTTTCACAATTCACAGATAACTTAAAACAGACATTTGCAAAGAGACAAAACTTTCAGTTTAATCAAAAGTTATCAAAATATATAAATTATGGATTTATTTCGATAATAACAGAGATGCCAACTTGCTCCGGACGGCAAATATATATTTTAAAGTGGTAGTTTATCAATTCTGATTCTTGGTTTAATAAATTCAATTTAGTAGATTTTTATTCACCACTATTTGTAAATAATTCGTAGGCTTATAAAATTCTCCACTATGTAATATTATGTATTGCAATACCTCTTAAAAAGCAAACAAAAATAGTCAACTATTAGCAAAATTTTCTCCGTTATTTACCGATTAAGTAATTATTTTGGCGTGTCCGGAGCAGTTGGCATCTCTGTAGTAACAGTGTTACCAACAGGCCTAAAATTACCTACATATAAAGACGGGAAAACAGTAAAAACTGGTAGAAAATAAATTTCGTTTTCAACTTTTTTTCGGAAATAATAAAATATCCATAGCCACCAAATTTTTTTCACGGATACAATTTATATATTGAATTACTTCTTTCCCGAGAAAAAATTAACAACAATGATTTGTTTATTGCTAAGAATAGATTTACTTCTCCCGAAAATTTTCTATTATTGAAATAGTTCATCTACCAGTATTTCCTCTTTTCCGTCTCGCCTTCAGGCCTGGTTACCAGATTTAGAATCAGATATTTTATTAGATAAAATGTAATATTGTTTATCGCAAAATCTATCACTAATTCAAAGATGCATGGTCAAAATTAAAGATCAATCCCTGCATGTTTCACACGTTGAGCGCCACCAACGCTTGCGGTAATATTGCGGTCATGGCTTGAAACTTGTTAAAACTTAAATCTAAGTACTTTCGCGAGGGAAAAGTCGCGGGTAACAGCTAAACTGAGAAAATGTTTGGCTAATGCATTGTTTAAAGCTAATTTACTTGTTAGGATTGGAAAACGGGTTGAAAAATTAGAATATTCAATTAACCTCAGTTGTGCTGTACGTTAGACTTGGATATCATTAAACTTTATATATTGTTAAAGATTGTTTTGAAATTCTACTAAATATGAGCACCGAAGGCGGTTGCTAAAATATTAAGGTATATATTAAGGCTTGATATAAACCTTAATGCAATCCCTGAACAAATTATTAGACGCACTATAAGATTTCATGTAAAATCTTAATTATCATGTGATACTGTACAGCTTTATTATTTTTACTCTGGTTTGCACTTGCAACCAGCGTTCGTGTATCATTTGATTAAATTAGACGATATATAATAAAAATTCGATGAATCGATAAATTTAGACGATATATTATATAAATTTGGAATAATTATTATATTAAGTATTATATTTGTATATAATAAATTAAACCAAATTATTAGATGCTCCGTAGTGTTTTAATAATTGCATGTTTTGCACAAGTATTTCTAATTTTTATATTTAAACGTACAAGTAATGGGTTTTTATTCAGGAGATTTTGTATATACTTCCTATTTGTATTTATTTTTAACGTATTGCATTACAATATTAACCAAATGATACACGGACATAAGCAAGAACAAACCGGTTATATGTAAAATTATTTATAATAATAACGTATAAAGTTGGGCAGAAACGGTTTGACTATATAAAACAAATTATAAGGATGATGATGATCATCATTATCATTAAAATTTATCTGGGAGCCTGAGACCTTCAAAGGCCCTTTTCTAACTCATCTTGAAATTTTATCTTTAAGGTGAATCTTTCTGGTAATTTGATCGCAATTTGGAATGAAAAGAAAATCAAATATTTTGTATTTTAGATAAAGTTGCGTAGCTACAAAAATAAGC
Organism: Parasteatoda tepidariorum; assembly: GCF_982258835.1. NCBI lineage: Eukaryota > Metazoa > Arthropoda > Arachnida > Araneae > Theridiidae > Parasteatoda > Parasteatoda tepidariorum. Next base: position 12,507,306 of record NC_141759.1, read on the forward strand.
TACAGTGGCCTGAGGTTTACGTTTTATCTTAAGTTTTCAAGAGTAAAAGTTTTTTTAAAACCTGCGGTGTCACAATTTATGGTCTTTTCAAAACATTTGGAATTTAGTTTTGCAATATGATAATCTAAAAAATCTATGTTGAGACCGCGATCTATGCTTTTATTTGGGATAAACAATCTTGCAACAACAAAAAAACTAAATTTTAATTATAACAAATAGAAAGTAAACAGATCTTTAAGATCATCTAAAGAATCAAATTTACTTAATGCTTGAACATTCTAATCGAAATATATTCATATCAAGAATAAAAAGTTATCTAAATATATCGATTGTCAAAGTGATCAAAATAACTAAGAACTTGTAGGAAGTCAACTTGCTTTCCAAAATGGCCGTCAGCGAAAACATTTTCTACATTTGTTTTCATTTTGTAGTCAAAAATAAAACGATATTGAAATTTCTTTATCTACCACATCAAAATATAAATTTTAATAAATATAAATTTTAATCATATGGACATAAACATTAGTGTGAAAAACATACATAATTTAAATAATGCATCCGCCAGTGAAAACCTCAGCTGGTAGATGAAAATGAATATATTATGAGTATTTATCCTTACGAGCGATAAAATTTAACGCATAGAACTTGACTCGCCGGCATGTAATCCAAATTCTACCTGCTCTGAAATCGTAATTGTTAAGCTTTCTTTAAAATTGTAGGTGGACACTTTTATGTGAGAACGCGTCTTTAATACAAATAAAGCATTACTTTGATTTGTGTGTGTAGAATATCATGGATTAACCGGTTAACGCCCAGCGTCATATATTTATGACAGTTCCTTTTTTCAAAGACATTCATTGTGGTGGGAAACTTTTTTCTGTATTTGTAAAAATTTATTCTAGCTACGTTTAAGTTTTAATATATTGTTTTTTAATAATTTGAATTTCTCTTTCACACCACAAGATATAAATGATTTAAAAGTTCATATACAAGGTCACGTAGGTCCAATTTCATCTTGTGGAAGATTATAAAATGTTGGTAAAATCACCCATCACTTTGAAAGTTTTGGATTTTAAGTGTCTACCACTGTATAAAATATTTTGCATAAAGTTTAGTAGTTGAAAGATCTGGTATAACATCACATACCTGCCAACGATTCATCCTTTCTAGAAGGATTTACCCAAGAGACAGTAAAATGGAAATTAAATTTTAATATTAGGCCGATAACATATTTTGCATTTTGGAAAAACTTATGCGGAGTACAATAAACAGTTTCACATATTAATATACATATTACTTTTTTTTAAAAAAAATATTAGTGGTCAAAAAGATCATAAATTAAGTTTAGAAATACAAGGAATATATAGAAAGCATGCATTTTACTGCCACTTTAACAATAGAAATAAAAGTTTACGCCAAATGTGCAAAAGTTGGCAGTTATGATGTTATTCAACCTCTTTTAGACGGGCGAGTCTTGCATGCTGGATATGTAGGGTACCTCGGTAAGCGCCAGCTACCGATTCATCTTATACTGGTCTGTTCTGTGCCCAAAAGTCATGAAGGAATAATTTTATACTGGAGTGTTGCATGCATTCTCAGGGTGTGGATAATCAGGGTAAAAATAAGATAAAACTGGTAGCCAAACAGGTTACTACTTAGTTCGAATTAAAAATTCATAGTTCCACTTTTAAAACTCAAATATTGCACGTGTTAAATTTAAAGTGAAATCAAAAATAAATTTGTCAAATTAGCCATGCTCAAATTTAAGCTACCATTTTCTATTTTTTACTATCATGATTCTGAGATTCCGTACAAATACATTTATGACTTGCCCGTCCCGAATAAGTTAATGATACTACTTACGTTGATGCAGGAGGATGCATTCTCAAAGTTTCTGACACAACGGCGTCCATGATCTTCATTTCTCGAATAGCATCATTTCCCAATTTTCCGTAAAATGTAGATTAACAGCGCACTCATATTTAAGTCTTGTGAATAAGAAAAACGGCACAATTCTTAAATAATTTATAACTATCTATGAAATTGAATTATAGGTCATTATTTCAGCTCATTGAAGTTTTACTCATAAAAGTGTTGAAATTTTGATGTTTTTGCTTGGTTTCTGAAATATCACTGTAAAAAAATTTTAAAGCACATAAAGTTTTATTCTTTTAGCTATAAGTGCTTAGTATGTTCTGAAAATCTTTTGTTTTCATTGATATTTTTATTCTCTCAGAGATGCGAACTGCTCCGGACACGCCAGAATAATTAAAAAGGCGGTAAATAACTACAAAGGAAATTTTGCAAATATTTGACTATTTTTGCCTGCTTTTTAACAGGTATAGCACGACGTAAGTGCTATAAAGTGGTGAATTATATAAGTCTACGAATTGTTCAGAAATAGTAGAGGATAAAAAAGCTACTGAATTGAATTTATTAAACCAAGAATCACAATTGATAAACTACCACTTTGAAATATATATTTGCTGTCCGGAGCAAGTTGGCATCTCTGTTCTCTCAGAAATGTATTGATAATGGTTAGCTGATAAAGTTTATTGATATATACTTAGACCATATTGATAACAAAATGGTAACAATTCTTTTTTATTTATGGCTACATTTATTTATATGTTTTTTTGTAGAAATTTACTTTAGATTATAGAAAAGGAAAACGGAATTTGTTTATCTACCGCAACAAGATATAAATTATAATTAATATATATTTTCATCTTCTAAGCTGTAATACTTTACTCTTCACTATTTTTAATTTTTATAAAACATTCACCAGCGTTAACTGTAGCTGGTAGATGTAATGAGTACATTATTAGAGTTCATTCTTAAACAGCTGCAATATTTAAGGTGTAGTGATTGGCTCATCGCTAGAGGGCGAGTTAATCACTAACCCAATTAAAGAATTAAGAGATGAAAAGCCGGCACGTAGGCGGGTCTTTCCTCGATAAGAGAATATTTCTATAATTCTGTATTTCGGCAGCTGAGGGCCCTTATAATATGCTCATAATTGTTTTGTTTATTTGTTTTAAAGATTAATAAATTGTTTGTTGCTGTTACATTGGTGGATATATTTCAAAAGCTATGATGCACATGACATAAGGCATAGAACTTGACTCGGTATATAATCTAAATGCTCGTTGTTTCGAATTCGTATAATTGTTTAGATTTCTTTACTTAGGTTAATTGTTTAGGTATGAGGACACTTTTTAGTGAGATTGCGTTTTTAGTACAAATAAAGTATTAATTTGATTTATGTGTGTAGAATATCATAGATAAGCCACAGTTTGATTGCCTTAAATCTTTTGAGTACCATATATAATGCAAAAATATATGAAACCGTGAGGGATCAGTGGTTTGCGGACATTTCGAAGAAATGAAATTCAATTCTAACTGGCGGCTTTTCACAATGACAGTTGACCACAAAGGTGACATTGCGGAACCTCAAACTTCATGTCTTGATATTTTCGCAGGAATGCTTTTTTTTTATTTTTTTATGATTAGGTTTTTTATAGCTTTATATAGAATGCCTAAAATTGACCGACAAGCTTCCAAATTATTATTATGATATTAGTTCCAAATGATATTTTATGTACTACTACCAAGCATTTAATGGAATGCCTAATGATAAACAGGCAAACGCGGGAAGTACAATTCCTATTGAAATGGAACCCCGAATTAGGCAAGATACTTGTATATAAATGCATCAATAAATTTGTTTCCCAATGTAATTATTATGGTCGTGTTAAATTGAAAAGTATTTGGTTCAACGGAAAGTTCTGGCCGTGAAGGAATGCGCCCAATTTTACAAGGATGCAAAATGTGCCATTCAATATGTATGTATCAGATGTGCTGCTTAGCTTTGTTGGATAGTTTCTTTATATGCATATGCTGTTTTCCGATGTATATGCTCTGTCTCTTTAAGCTACAACATTACCATTGAGTTAAATTCTCTACAACATTCTGTTCTATTTTGAGGCTCTTGTTTTCGTGAATATAACCTTATTGCTGACCTAATAATTGCCGTAAAATACTGCATAAGTTGCAGAAGAAACATTAATTCTCGTTTCTTCCACAGGAGTATGAATAGTTGAATGAAAAGAGTTTGAATATGAGAGTATGAAATGTCACTTTGCTTTTAAACTATAATTCAAAAGCAAGTTGGCATTTCATACTTTTATACAAAACAGCGAACTTATCTTTAAATTTAAAAAAAACATGGTAAAATAAGCATAAATTTAGATAAGTTTAAAACTCTAATAATATATAAGTCTGAACTATAATTCAAAAGCTATTCATACTTTTATAAAAGAAAAACACTGAAATTATATTTAAATTTAAAAATAAAGCATGGTAAAATTAGCACAAATTTAGATAAGTTAAAAACTGTTATAATAAATAAGTTTGAAAAAAAAATACAAGGTGGCATTTCGTACTTTCTGAAAAAAGAACGAAATTATCTCTAAATTTCAAAGCAAAGCATTTTAAAATTAGCAGAAATTTACATAAGTTAAAAAAAATTTAATTAAAATTTAGAACCTGCAGTTGTATTTCAACTGTTCAAGGACCTCACTGTTTGTTACGCATCCATGTTGATCTGTTTCGGCTTTTTCTTCCAACAGCAAAATTCTTTTCCTCTTCTCTGGTTTTTGTTCTTCAACGACATCCATCAGACTTTGCAAAAAATCATCGTATCTCTAACGTAAAAGTAACAAGCGAATTAGGCATAACTTTCGAAATTTAGGATAATCAAATTCTGGAAGAAGTTAAAAAGTTGCGATAACTATTTCATGAGAAGTAATAATAAAGTCTTTAATTTTAGAGGCTTTATTTTCATGTCAAGGTTGTTTATTTTGTACTCTTTGCTAAGAAAAATATTTTTAGTGGTAGTAAATTTTATTTTTTTAATGTCTGATTCTTTGATGAGTAATTTCGATATAAAGTTATACTCCCCACCGCTATAAGTAAATGACTCAAAAGCTCTTGTAAAAGTTCCCCTCTCCTTCAGTGTAAAGGCGTTAGAAATGTTATCAAATTAACTAATATCCGGAAAGATTTAATTCTAAATGCAGAGATGCCAACTGCTCCGCACACGCCAAAATAATTTTAAAAAAACGGTAAAAAGCTACAAAGTAAATTTTGCAAATATTTGACTACTTTTGCTTGTTATTTAATAAGTATAGCATGGCATTAGTGCATTATGTGGTGAATTATATAAGCCTACGAAAATTATGTGGTGAATTATATAAGCCTTTTTTAGAAATAGTGGTGGAAAAAAATCTACTAATTGAATTTATTAAACCAAGAATCACAATTGCTAAACTACTACTTTAAAATATATATTTGCTGTCCGGAGCAAGTTGGCATCTCTGTAAATGGTCTGTTGGTCTATAAATTATTTTGCTAAACAAGGTCGGTAGTTGAATCAGAAACATTTTTAGAGTATCTATAATCAGGATGAGAAGAAAAAGTGCAAAAATCGGAAGTATTGTTTACTCATGTTCATTACATATGACATACCTGCCAACCCTTCCGGATTTTCCGGAAGATTTTGTTTTCATATTTAAAGTGGTAGTAAATATATACTATTCTTTTTCTTTTATAAACTTGATTTTTAAATGATTTTGATCACCACTATTCTTGCAAAAATTAAGCACATATATTAATATGCGTTACTATCATGGTTGTCAACTTAAGTTTGCTCATATACAACGTATTTGCTTGCTTAAAATTGAAGATTTCATTCCATTTTAATACCACTGGGAAAAATGATAATGGAAGGGATTAAAAGTTGGCAGGTATGCATATGATACCCATAACGTGCGCTGTAACAAGACAATACCATTGATGTAACACTCAACTGTATCAATAGTTGAAACTCGAATGAAAGAATAAAACCGAACGCAAGTTTATCGGTATACAAAAGCACTTAATGCCCTTTAAGTAGGGGTGTGCAAAAGGGGTATTTTCTTACAGTGGTACCCAATTCTTTCAGCTGCTTTTTTTTAAATATTAAAGCAGTAAGAATCTGGAAAACAGAATTTTTATTAAAATGTCCTACGTTTTCATTCAAAATTTTCATTCTTCAGAATTTTCCCAATTTTTGATGAAAAGATTCACGTAAAAGAAGAGTTCTTTAACAATTCACATTTTTCAAAGTTGCAATGTAAACAGTAAATTATTTTACCTCCTTAAATGTTTTCAAATAAAGTTCTTTAGAGTCAGTATGTCTAACTAATTTTAATTGCATGATTATCAGCTCCTATATATTTTTTTAAATTGTAGTTTTGTAAATCAGTGAAAATCATAATTATTAAACCCAAAATGAAATTCAGTATTATAACTTACCTTACTTATATTTCAGAAAATATTTCATTTTACCTATAAGTGCTTAGTTTGCTCTGGAAAATTTTTGCTTTCAGTAATATTATTATTCTCTCACAAATGTATTGATATTGGTTAGCTGATATAATCGGTTGGTATATACTTACAATTATATTGAAAACGAAATGGTTATCATTCTTTTATTTATATGTTTTTTGTTGAAATTTACTTTATTAGAAAACGAAATTTGTTTATCTACCGCACCGAAATATCAATTATAATTAATATATATTTTAATCTTCAGAAAATCATTGTATGAATTAAGTATTAAAACTAAATTTAAATGATACATCCGCCAGTGAAATTCTCAACTGGTAGATGAAATGAGTACATTATGAGAGTTTATTCTTAATCAGCTTCACTCTTCAAGGCATAGAACTTGACTCGGCGTATAAGAACTTGACTCGGCGAAGCTCCATCAAATTTGTTTAGACCAAAGCTCTATCAAAGTTGTTCAGAACAAAGCTTCATTAAAGTTGTTTAGACCGAAGCTCCTTCAAAGTTGATCTAGCCGAAGCTGCATCAAAGTTGTTCAGGCCGAAGCTTCATCAGAATTGTTCAGACCGAAGCTCCATCAAAGTTGTTCAGACCGAAGGCCTATCAAAGCTGTTCAGACCAAATCTCCATCAAAATTGTTCAGACCGAAGCTTCAGAAAAATTGATCTGACCGAAACCACTAACGTGACCAAGGTCGGTGAGAAGTGAATACTGAATTTTTCAGAAATCATCTGGTTGCTGTTCAAAGTGAAATTTTTCATTAAGTCTGAGTGGAAATTAGTGGTTGATACAACAATTGACATCACAATATCTTTATCGTTTAACTAAGTTTTATTGTATTCAAACACACATTAACACAATCCCCTGTATATATACATTTTCACTCCTCTAGATGAAATTACTTCTCTGTGCACCTGCGAAGCCCATTATGGGGAGAGGGGATGTAGAGATGTAAAATAATCTGATCCAACTTTTACTCTCTTCTCTGATTAAGATCTACATCATCTATTTTTCACTCCGCTCTAAATATGTATATACTAGTTCTTCGGTTTTGTTTTTACTCATGCCGTTGAAAATGTGTATATATTTATTTTTTCGACTATGTAAATAGCTTATTTTTTCTGTTATTCAGATTTCTTGTAATCACACTTGTATGTTATCAATTATTATTCAAATCAGTTTTTTTTTTGTATACATCGCACATTTTACTTTTCAGTATATAAGTTAATCGACCGCATTCGCCCGTTGAATTTGGCAATTTAATCTCAGATGAATAGGCTAGTGCCACAAGTCAGGTGCCTCGATCAATACGCTCACATTAAAGCATTAAAAAAGGGAAATAAAATTTCTTATCTACCACAACAAAATATTAATAATAGATATTACTCCAATTGCATTCCAATTACCAGAAAGAACTCAGATGAATTAGTTGGAGCCCCTAGCGGGACTGATGCTAAGATAACAAACACATATGAGTTACCAGGAAGAACTAACTTAAAGACCACTAACGGCCCCAGACGCACAGATATATGCGATGGTCGAATTTAATCAATAAACTAAATATTTCATCCGCCAGTGAAAACTTTAGCTGGTAGATGCAATGAGCACATTATGAGAATTTCTTCTTTGTCACGAATGCAAAGCATAGAACTTGACTCGTCTGCATATAATCAAAATGATAGCTGTTCTGAAATCGTAAAATTGTTTACCACGTTCACGCCGGGGTGGCGCACCGGAGTAGAAACTGGTAACAAATAAATTTAATTTTTTAGTTTTTTTCCGGGAATAATAAACATCCATAACTACCAATTGTTTAAAAACAATTGGTAGTTATGGATTTTTATTATTATTTTAACGGATGCAATTTTTATATTGAATTGCTTCTTCACCGTGATAAATTTCCTTACAGTGAATTGTTATTGTTGAGAATAGATTAACTCCTCCCGAATATTATCTAAAATTGAAATAGTTCAACTACCAGTGTTTTCTCTTTTTCGTCTCGCTTTCAGGCGCAACACCAGGCGTGAACGTGTTAAGTCACTTCATTGAAAAGTTAGAGAGCTATCCCATGAATCACCATGGCTTGCAGTACCGACATTTTCATTAACACTTACATAAGATAGAAAATCATGCTCTGGAGTTTTTAATAGTTTTTTTTAATAAGTATAATGTCCATTTTTTGATGTTTCAGCGCTGTTTCTGAATTATCACAGTAAAAAAAATTGCAAAACACATACAATTTTATTGTTTTACCTATAAGTGCTTAGCATGCTCCGGAAAATTTTTTGTTTACACTAATATTGTTCTCTCACAAATATGCTGTTAATGGTTAACTGATAAAGTTGATTCATGTATACTTTCAAATATATTGATAACGAAACGGTTACCATTCTTTTATTTATATGATTTTTTGTTAAAATTTACTTCAGTTTGCAGAAATGGAAATTTGTTTATCTACCGCACCAAAATATTAATTATAAATAATAATCATTTTATTCATCTGAGCTATGAGAAGTTTGGAATTTATACCTATTTAGGTTTAAATAATACATTTGCCAATGAAAACTTCAACTGGTAGATGTAATAAGCACATTATGATAGTTATTCTTAATCAGCGGCAAAATTCATCGCATAGAACTCGATTATGCATATTATCAAATTGCTAGCTGCTCTGAAATCTCATAATTGTTTAGGCTTCTTTACAATTGTACAAGGACACTTTTTAGTGAGAACAGGTTTTTAGTACAAATAAAGCATTAATTTGATTTGTGCGCGTAGAATATCATAGATAAACTACTTGAATGCTTTAAATATTTTATTTTGAGTTGCATACATATTGCAAATATATATGAAGCCATGAGGGGTCAGTGGTTTGCTGATATTAAGGCGACCTTTTATTCAAACTTGCTGCATCGGGACTCCAACCCATGATCCATCTACCACTAAGGATATTTTACGTTAGCACTGTGATCAGGGCAAGCCGGATGCGAAATTCGTTTCGACAAGCGATTTTTGGGATTCAGGTCACTTCATTGAAAGGTTAGCGCTCTATCCTCTGATCCATCATGGCTTGCAATACCGACACTGTCGATGACATTTACATAAGATAGAAAATCTTGCTATGGAGTATTCAATAATTTTGAATATTAAAGATAATGTTAATTTTTTGATGCTTTTACGCTGTTTCTGAATTATCACTGAAAAAAAAAATTGCAAAGCGCATACAATTTTACTGTTTTGCCTGTAAGTGCTCAGCATGCTCCGGAAAATTTTTATTTTTACTAATATTATTATTCTCCCTCAAATATATCGATAAAAGTTAATTGATATATACTTACAAATATATTAATAAAGAAACGGTTACCATTCTTTTATTTGTATGCTTTTTGTTTAAATTTACTTTAGATTAAAGAAAAGAACGTATATATATTTTTTTTCACTCTTCTAGAAGTAAATTACTCCTCTGTACACCTGCGAAGTCCATTATGGGGGAAGGAGAGGCATTGAGGAATTGTAATCTTTCCCAACTATTACTCTCTTCTCCGATTAAGATCTACATCATCTATTTTTCACTCCGCTGTAAATATGTATATACTTGATTTTCGATTTTGTTTTTACTCACTCAGTTTCAAATTTTGTATATATTTATTTTTTCGACTCTGTAAGTAGCTTATTTTTTCTGTGATTCAGACTTCTTGTAATCACACTCGTATCATATCAATTATTATTCAAATCTTTTTTTTTATGTGTGTGTATATATCACACATTTTACTGTTCTGTATATTAGTCATTCGGCCGCATTCGCCTGTTGAATTTGGCTATTTAGTCTCAGATAATTAGGCTAGTGCCAAAGTCAGGTACCTCGATCAATACGCTCACATTGAAACATTTAAAAAGGGAAACGAAATTTCTTTATCTGCCACACCAAAATAATAATTATAATTAATATAAGTTTTAATCTCTTCAGATTCCACGTGCCTTATATATAAATTCAAAAATTAAATAATATATCAGCCAGTGAAAACTTCAGCTGGTAGATGCAATGAGTACATTACGAGAATATATACTTAGTAAGCGGTGTAATTCAACGTTAAGAACAAACATATGCATAATACATGTGTAGGAAAGAGTCAAATTTAAATTTGGTGTATGCTTATAATGTACGTACTTTGTATAATACCTCCCCCCTCCCCATCGTACAAAACACTAAAAAATGGCAAATCCCCTCCTTCGAAGTCTCTGCTTACATAGGAAATAACGGTCGTTAGCAGTGAGTTTTGCAACAGTTACTCACGGTTTTTGACTAATTTTTTATTAACTTAATAACTTTTTGAGTAAATTTTGACCATTATAAGAAATAAAAATTGTTTATTTATTATAACTTTTTTTTCCACTTTTTATGTGCTAATTATGAAAATGACGTGAAGTGTCAGGCTGAAGAGAAGCCAAGATTTTCCAAAAATAAAATGCGTTTTTTCCCTAATTTTTTAATGTTTGAAAAATTATATTTTCTTGTGCGAATAAAAACTTGAGAATTATTTATTGATTATAATGATTTTCTTCTAAATGAAAAAACTTCGACAAAATTGAACATTTTTAACAAAAATTATAAACTATTTGTCAGGTCTAAGTCCTAGATAATTCTTAACGGCGAGATGGTACGTATTTAGCTCATAATTATAGCTTTGTTTCGAGTTTGAGGCACTTTAACTGCGCCATTTTTATTTTCCTAGACGAAATAGCATTGAAAAATATTATATATGGTGATACTCTTTCTGTAATTCCTTTTTTTTTAAATTTATTTATTCACTTCTAGGTTCATGGATTCATCTAATGTTAAACATCCACAATATGCATATTTACCATTTGGCGAGGGACCAAGGAACTGTTTAGGAATGAGATTTGCTTTGCTGGAGATCAAGTTATGTATGGCTAACATATTGCATCATTACAGATTTAAAACTCATTCAACAAAAGTAAGAATTTGTATGTTATAGATAACCCAAATTATAATATTTGTTTCGGTATTGGTTTTTGTTTTGTTTTTTACTTAATGTTTAAAGCAACACAGATGAAGAAAAGCTACTTAGCTTTAACCATTATGTATTCTCATTTTTTTATCATGTGTAGGTCACTTTATGTGGCTTGTTATTGAGGAATTAATATAAAATATTTTTTTCTTATTTCCAATGAGCTGCACAAGTGCGCACACATGAGGAGACCTGGTGCGTTCTCCAGAAGTGGTATCCACTCTTTCAGGACCACCACAATGGGTGAGATACCGTTGGCCATGTTAATTTGGATGTCTAGTTTCTACCACACTAGATGGCAGCACCATCTAGTGTGGTAGAATATAAAATATTTTAGGAGACATTTTTTTATATAATTCGGAAACTTAAACAGGCTGATCACAAGTATAAATATCTTGCGCCAAACTGCTCTCGATATATAGTCACTACTTTTTTGTTACTTTTAGAGAACAAACATAACTAGAGAACTTATTTATCCCCAATATTCACAATGACTTTGAATAATAAAATTAGCTTGGTTAAATGTGAGGAGATATTACGAAGTTATAATAGTTTTAATTCATGTTTACGTGATAAAGTGTTTTATTCCAAAGCACTTTTTACGAATTTGTTCATTTAAACTTTCTCCTTTTCTCGACGCTTAATATTTCATTTAAGAAATGCTAAGAAGTTATCAAATATTTGGATTTAAGTGATCAATGCCTTTTTATATAATACGAGAAATAAAGCACAAGGCAAGAGAAAAATGAACCACCCTGTATAACTTTTGATGTAATGATCGGATCTTCAAGCTCTAGAACACAATCTTAATGGTTTGAGAGGGTCACCGCAAATATGCTAATTGATTGCTGCAGACGATATTTTATTTAACGAAATCAGACACAGAAAAATCAGACACTTTATAGCGAAATCGAATTTTTAAAAAGTCAGTTATTTAAAGTTCTATTTCTCACAACCCATTCGACCGAATTTTCTAAGCAACTGACGCAGATCTGATTAACGCTTGTCCACAGCGGGATTCTCATTGCTCACGTTGTAGGGCCTACGGCGGATTTGCACCAATCAGAATCGACAATTGTTTTGAGTTTGAATTTCATTTAACTAACGTTAAAAGTAGTTGCCAGGAATCGCAACAAACTACTGTTTTTTGGTATCACACAACTCACTACACTACTTCTTTTTAAAAGAAGAGCAATACACTACAAACTACGGAAAAAAGTAGCGACTACAGTAGTTTTAGTTACAGTAGTATAGCGACTATAGTAGTAGTAGCGAGGTACTTCCTGCCACTAGTCGAAATACGCACATAATCGTTTGTTTTAGTTTTATCTTTAAATTGTATGACTCTGTGAACGGAGCTGGTCCGGACACATAAGCTGTTGTAAAAGCGACACAATCGGGCTTTTTTTTTGTTATCCGTAAACTATCAATCTGTTTTGTAAGTAGATTGTATATTGGACAATTGTATATTATTGTGGCGATTGTGTGCTTGAGGAACTACAGGTGATGATCGATGATTTTAGTTTCATATTAGGAAGAGGGTACACGTTTAATTAATTTTTGAAAGAAGGCGCAACACTGAATCAGTTAATTAGAAATTTAAAAAAACTGAATTTTTTAAAGAATTTTTTTAATTGGTAAAAGTAATGAATTAAATCACCAAGTAATACCAATTTTAGTATTAAATATAATGTTTTTTTTAATAATTTGTATGTCCTAGAATAACAGGATCAGTGGTCGGAAGTAGTGCACTGAAAGAAGTGAAACTACTAAAGTCGCTGCTTTTTTTTGTAGTTTGTAGTGTAGTGTGGTACATTTTTTTAAAAAGAAAAACGGTGTAGTAAGTAGTGCAAAACAAAAAATAAAAAACAGTAGTTTGTAGCGATTTTTAGCACCTACTTTTATAGTTAGGATAAAAAAAGAAATACGATTCAAGAGCATTTAATTTTTTGAATTTGATGGGTACAAATCATCTCAAGTCCTTTAGTGGAATCAATGAAAATGACCCCGGGGCTACAGCTGAGCTTTAACAGAGATTACGTATTTAAAATCATGTATAACTAATATTTAAACTGACTATTACGCAAAATAGATAATTAATCACTTTGGTCACAATTTAACATGCGGATGCACGCTCGTAAAACATTGATGTTATTTCAAAGAAAAGAAACGTATTTTGATGTATTTAAGTTTTTTAGGGGAAATAAAAGAGCATTAAACAATTCAAAAAGTTGCTATTATTCGATAATTTCGCGTTTCTTAAATTATGTATTCGCTGTTGAAAAAGTCATCAAAAGTTGAGTGAACAAATTCGAAAAAAATTGTTTTCAGAAAATAAATTTATTCTAAGTATAAATAAATATTTCTTAATTACTGCCTTATATTTAATGTAATCCAATTTCTTATTCAAAACCATTTTGAACATTAAGTTCTCCAGCAAAGTTCGTCTCCTTCAAGTAATTACTGAAATCCAAATTAGTTTGTAGTAGTGAGATACAAAATACAACATTTAAAAAAAAATCGTTGTAGTTAATTACAATGCAACTGAAACCTTCAAAATCTGACATCAATTGACATTCTGCGTTTGTTCTTTCTATTATTGCTTATCGGCAACAGTTGTTTATCACTTGTTTTATTTGAGATAACGAATCCAAGTATTGTCGGTACATTCCTATTTATTATTGATGTGATAATTGCTTGTTTAGTTAAACTTTTGTCTAAATTGTGATCGCGTCAAATTGACGCATATCCGTAGAGATAGGTATACCACCTAGAGAATTTCAATATTTCAACGCTTTTGAAGAAAATAGCCTTCAATATGTATTTACTTCGATCAATGGTTAAAAGTCATTACAAGAGATAAAATAAAAATTCCAACGGGTTTTATAATTTTCCTTACAAAACTCGAAATGACGCGTCCCGTAAACCTAGTGTTAAGAGCCCCGCAGTGAGAGAGGGGGAACAATTCGGCGTTGCTTACAAACTGATGTCTGCGAAACAAACAAAAATTCTCAATATTTTAGCTCTTAATTGTCTCTATTAAACAATGCAAAAAGCAATAATGAGGAAAGTGACATCATGAAATGAGTGGTCGCATATTTCGAATCAAATTAAGCAGGCCTTTTATTACGTTAGCTACCAGCTGAATTTGAAAGTATGACATTTTAGAATCTATAGCTGAATTTTAAAAACATTATTCTTTTAAGAGGGATTGATTACATATAAACTGAATCATTTATATTTGTAGTAATCACAAATGGATCAATTCTTTGAAAAACAGAGTGGAAACGAAGTAGTTTTGCTGCAATTTTTTTAACTTTTGCATGGTTTGCAGAAATTTCAAAAATGTATTTTTACGTGACCCGCTTGCAGTGTGTTAAATGGTAAAATCTTAATAAAAAATAATTTCTGCCTGAATGAAATTAAATTTTCTAAATAAAAATTTGAAATACAGCAAAACACAAAATTGTATTTATGTTTTTTTTTCCAGGTGCCTTTGGAATACAAGAAATATTCTGCGTTCCTCAGTGTTACCGAACTACCTTTGGCTTTAGAGAAAATTAATCCAAGTGCGGATTCAACATCGTAAAATTGAGATTGCACATTGGTTTCTATTTTCAACCGTGAGAAGATGGCATATTCAAGCAAATTGAAAAATATCAACATGCATACTTCTTTTTGTAAATATGAATGTAATCTTCAGTATTAAAACTATTTTGTGTATAAAGGATGGTTTATGAAAGAAAAATAAACAGTGCAGAGGAAAAAAAATTGGATTTATTTCGTGTATATAAAAGTGATCAATGAAGTTATCTAAAATGTTTGCGTTTGATTTTTTAAATTAAAATAGAAAAAAAATACAGTTTATTGTTTCATTTTCAGTATTTTGTAATACTATCTTTCAACTTGTCAGAAGTTTATCTACCCTTTGCCGCAAATGTATCATGTTTTTCATTATTTTGTAATAATTTAGGTCAAAATAGTTTAGCAATAAATGCTAGCTATATTAATATAAAATAATAAATTATTTAGCATCAAAATTATATATCTGAGATAGACAGCGTGGAACATCGATGTCTTTTTCGGCGTTAAAGACAAAATCTTTAAAACACGGTTCACTTCGAAACAAATGTGCAGTTATTTATATCTAAGATAAATAGCTATTCATAACTGAAATTTCTCTAATTTACAAAATCAATTGCTGATAAACTTATTGAATTAGAAAGGGAAAAAATTTCAAACTACTTATTTCGGATTTTATATTTTAATACAGCCGGCAAGGTGGCCGAGCGGTTAGCTCTCCTGACTGTGAAGCCAATGGCCGCGGATTCGAATTCCGCTCTGGGCATGGATGCTTCTCTCTCTTCTGTTGTTCTCTGTTGTGTGTTATGTATGAATGTGGCCCACCCTATAAGCGGGTTTGTGGCAGTGTGGCGTAGGCAATGTTACTCGCCTTCGTGACTTTGGTTCACCGGTGCCCACTGGGTAACGCAAAATGAGTAACAACTCTGGCATCTTCTAATGCGAACCGAATAAAGTTCAGTGCCTGCCAATCGAAAAGAAAGAAAAAAAATATTTCACTACAAATTAAATACTACCTATAATCAAACTGTTTTTTTTTTTTTTGGTCCTCTTAGACAGTTTTTATAATTATAAAGAATAGCAAAATAGATTTTATATGTTTTCTATATGCAGAGATGCCAACTTGCTCCGGACAGTAAATATGTATTTTAAAGTGGTAGTTTATCAATTGTGATTCTTGGTTTAATAAATTCAATTTAGAAAATTTTTATTCACCACAATTTCTATAAAATTCGTAGGCTTATATAATTCACCACTTTAAAGTACTTACGTCATGCTAAACCTTTTAAAAGGCAAGCAAAATAGTCAAATATTTGCAAAATTTACTTTGTAGTTATTTACCGTTTTTTTTAATTATTTTGGCGTGTCCGGAGCAGTTGGCATCTCTGTATATGTCATGTTACGTTATCTTTATTTACATAGTTTCATCACGTGGAGCAAACTGCTTCATTTCTTCAGGAAGCTATTTGCTTTCTAAATTTTCCTTCAACTTTTTTTTTTATCTGATGTGTCAATCCCAGATGAATGGGTAAAAGGCCCATTTGAAATAACGCATATCCAAAACGAACGATTAAGATATTGGCCTTTCTTTATTTCTATGAGCAACTTTAAGGAAATTTTGGTAAAAAAATTTAAAAAAAGAAATTGGATGATACGATTTAGAGAGATGAATGGGTATAATTTCTTTGTGTAGGTATCTATTAACACATTGCTGACCAGTCACGAGTTAACTTGTGTTTTCGTGACCAATCGTTGGTGACCGGTCAAGAGTCATAGCAATCATATTAGCAGTGATCTAGTGGTGACTATTTTAAAAAGTGGGGCACATGGAGTAATTTTCAAAAAAGTTGCCGGTGAGCAATGTGTTAAGTAACGGCTATATTTTGTTAACACGTTGAATGCCACGCTAATTTTACATGGCTTGCTCGTCTGGCCAAACGGTAAATAACAACAAATTAAATTTTTAAATAATAGACAGAATTTGCTAGTTTTTTAAAAGGTTTAGCAAGACATAGATAAAATAAAAAAGTGGAGAATTATATAAGGGTACGAATTGTTTAGAAATACTGGTGGATAAAAATCCTCTAAATTAAATTTATTAAACCAAGAATCACAATTAATAAACTACCACTTGAAAATATTTTTTCGCTGTCCGGAGCAAATTGGCATCTCTGTGTTTATAACTAAAAAATATTTTTGTTCTTCTATATTGCATTACTTTCTTCAAGCCATTCTAGTAGCGATAATAATATAAAAAAATTTACTCGAACTATGTGTTTTTAATAATCTTAACTTCGCCGGTAACCGGTGACACCCTTGGTGCTACGAACAAACTCTACGTAGGTCACCGGTGACCCCCATTTTATTCAACGTGTTAAGAGAGTCAACTAATGTGTTAGTGGAATAATTTGAGGCCATTTAATGCACATGACGATTAATGAACAAACTATTACTCTAACACTACCCCTCCCATCCGAGGAAATAAATTCTCCTAGTGCGTTTTATAATTTGTTAACTGCTATGTCTTCGACTTTCATGGAACCCCAAAGGAAATTATTATAAATAATAATTTTTTTTAAAAAAATTGCCTCATTTATGTAATATAATACAATGAAATTTATTTATTTAGTATAATT